>NC_055698.1:33626450-33722604 GCF_017639745.1 Melanotaenia boesemani | reverse complement strand
AACCAGTCTGTAGCAGCTTTTAATCCCAGTATAAACTAGTGTGTAGCAGCTTTTAGTCCCAGTATAAACTAGTGTGTAGCAGCTTTTAATCCCAGTATAAACCAGTCTGTAGCAGCTTTTAATCCCAGTGTAAACCAGTCTGTGACAGCTTTTAATCCCAGTATAAACCAGTCTGTAGCAGCTTTTAATCCCAGTATAAACCAGTCTGTAGCAGCTTTTAATCCCAGTATAAACCAGTCTGTAGCAGCTTTTAATCCCAGTATAAACCAGTCTGTAGCAGCTTTTATTCCCAGTATAAACCAGTCTGTAGCAGTTTTTAATCCCAGTATAACCCAGTCTGTAGCAGCTTTTAATCCCAGTATAAACTAGTGTGTAGCAGCTTTTATTCCCAGTATAAACCAGTCTGTAGCAGCTTTTAATCCCAGTGTAAACCAGTCTGTAGCAGCTTTTAATCCCAGTATAAACCAGTCTGTAGCAGCTTTTAATCCCAGTATAAACCAGTCTGTAACAGCTTTTAATCCCAGTATAAACCAGTATGTAGTAGCTTTTAATCCCAGTATAAACCAGTCTGTAGCAGCTTTTAATCCCAGTATAAACCAGTCTGTAGCAGCTTTTAATCCCAGTATAAACTAGTGTGTAGCAGCTTTTATTCCCAGTATAAACCAGTCTGTAGCAGCTTTTAATCCCAGTATAAACCAGTCTGTGACAGCTTTTAATCCCAGTATAAACCAGTCTGTAGCAGCTTTTAATCCCAGTATAAACCAGTCTGTAACAGCTTTTAATCCCAGTATAAACCAGTCTGTAGTAGCTTTTAATCCCAGTATAAACCAGTCTGTAGCAGCTTTTAATCCCAGTATAAACCAGTCTGTAGCAGCTTTTATTCCCAGTATAAACCAGTCTGTAGCACTTTTTAATCCCAGTATAACCCAGTCTGTAGCAGTTTTTAATCCCAGTATAAACTAGTGTGTAGCAGCTTTTAATCCCAGTATAAACCAGTCTGTAGCAGCTTTTAATCCCAGTATTAACCAGTCTGTAGCAGCTTTAAATCCCAGTATAAACCAGTCTGTAGCAGTTTTTAATCCCAGTATAACCCAGTCTGTAGCAGTTTTTAATCCCAGTATAAACCAGTCTGTAGCAGCTTTTAAGCCCAGTATAAACCAGTCTGTAGCAGCTTTTAATCCCAGTATAAACCAGTCTGTAGCAGCTTTTAATCCTAGTATAAACCAGTCTGTAGCAGCTTTTAATCCCAGTATAAACCAGTCTGTAGTAGCTTTTAGTCCCAGTATAAACCAGTCTGTAACAGCTTTTAATCCCAGTATAAACCAGTCTGTAACAGCTATTAATCCCAGTATAAACCAGTGTGTAGCAGCTTTTAATCCCAGTATAAACTAGTGTGTAGCAGCTTTTAGTCCCAGTATAAACCAGTGTGTAGCAGTTTTTAATCCCAGTATAACCCAGTCTGTAGCAGCTTTTAATCCCAGTGTAAACCAGTCTGTAGCAGCTTTTAATCCCAGTATAAACCAGTCTGTAGCAGCTTTTAATCCCAGTATAAACCAGTCTGTAGCATTTTTTAATCCCAGTATAAACCAGTCTGTAGCAGCTTTTAGTCCCAGTATAAACCAGTCTGTAACAGCTTTTAATCCCAGTATAAACCAGTCTGTAGCAGCTTTTAGTCCCAGTATACACCAGTCTGTAACAGCTATTAATCCCAGTATAAACCAGTGTGTAGCAGCTTTTAATCCCAATATAAACTAGTGTGTAGTAGCTTTTAATCCCAGTATAAACCAGTCTGTAGCAGCTTTTAATCCCAGTGTAAACCAGTCTGTAGCGGCTTTTAATCCCAGTATAAACCAGTCTGTAGCAGCTTTTAATCCCAGTTTAAACCAGTCTGTAACGGCTTTTGATCCCGGTATAAACCAGTCTGTAGCAGCTTTTAATCCCAGTATAAACCAGTCTGTAACAGCTTTTAATCCCAGTATATACCAGTCTGTAACAGCTTTTAATCCCAGTATAAACCAGTCTGTAGCAGCTTTTAATCCCAGTATAAACCAGTCTGTAGCAGTTTTTAATCCCAGTATAAACCAGTCTGTAGCAGCTTTTAATCCCAGTATAACCCAGTCTGTAGCAGCTTTTAATCCCAGTATAAACCAGTCTGTAGCAGCTTTTAATCCCAGTATAAACCAGTCTGTAGTAGCTTTTAGTCCCAGTATAAACCAGTGTGTAACAGCTTTTAATCCCAGTATAAACCAGTCTGTAACAGCTATTAATCCCAGTATAAACCAGTGTGTAGCAGCTTTTAATCCCAGTATAAACTAGTGTGTAGCAGCTTTTAGTCCCAGTATAAACCAGTCTGTAGCAGTTTTTAATCCCAGTATAAACCAGTCTGTAGCAGCTTTTAATCCCAGTATAAACCAGTCTGTAGCAGCTTTTAATCCCAGTATAAACCAGTCTGTAGCAGCTTTTAATCCCAGTATAAACCAGTCTGTAGCAGCTTTTAATCCCAGTATAAACCAGTCTGTAGCAGCTTTTTGATCCCAGTATAAACCAGTCTGTAGCAGCTTTTAATCCCAGTATAAACCAGTCTGTAGCACCTTTTAGTCCCAGTATAAACCAGTCTGTAACAGCTATTAATCCCAGTATAAACCAGTCTGTAGCAGCTTTTAATCCCAGTATAAACTAGTGTGTAGTACCTTTTAATCCCAGTATAAACCAGTCTGTAGCAGCTTTTAATCCCAGTGTAAACCAGTCTGTAGCGGCTTTTAATCCCAGTATAAACCAGTCTGTAGCAGCTTTTAATCCCAGTATAAACCAGTCTGTAACGGCTTTTGATCCCGGTATAAACCAGTCTGTAGCAGCTTTTAATCCCAGTATAAACCAGTCTGTAACAGCTTTTAATCCCAGTATATACCAATCTGTAACAGCTTTTAATCCCAGTATAAACCAGTCTGTAGCAGCTTTTAATCCCAGTATAACCCAGTCTGTAACAGCTTTTAGTCCCAGTATAAACCAGTGTGTAGCAGTTTTTAATCCCAGTATAACCCAGTCTGTAGCAGCTTTTAATCCCAGTATAAACTAGTGTGTAGCAGCTTTTAATCCCAGTATAAACCAGTCTGTAGCAGCTTTTAATCCCAGTATAAACCACTCTGTAGCAGCTTTTAATCCCAGTATAAACCAGTCTGTAGCAGTTTTTAATCCCAGTATAACCCAGTCTGTAGCAGTTTTTAATCCCAGTATAAACTAGTGTGTAGCAGCTTTTAATCCCAGTATAAACCAGTCTGTAGCAGCTTTTAATCCCAGTATTAACCAGTCTGTAGCAGCTTTTAATCCCAGTATAAACCAGTCTGTAGCAGTTTTTAATCCCAGTATAACCCAGTCTGTAGCAGCTTTTAATCCCAGTATAAACCAGTCTGTAGCAGCTTTTAATCCCAGTATAAACCAGTCTGTAGCAGCTTTTAATCCCAGTATAAACCAGTCTGTAGCAGCTTTTAATCCTAATATAAACCAGTCTGTAGCAGCTTTTAATCCCAGTATAAACCAGTCTGTAGTAGCTTTTAGTCCCAGTATAAACCAGTCTGTAACAGCTTTTAATCCCAGTATAAACCAGTCTGTAACAGCTATTAATCCCAGTATAAACCAGTCTGTAGCAGCTTTTAATCCCAGTATAAACTAGTCTGTAGCAGCTTTTAGTCCCAGTATAAACCAGTCTGTAGCAGTTTTTAATCCCAGTATAAACCAGTCTGTAGCAGCTTTTAGTCCCAGTATAAACCAGTCTGTAACAGCTTTTAATCCCAGTATAAACCAGTCTGTAGCAGCTTTTAGTCCCAGTATAAACCAGTCTGTAACAGCTATTAATCCCAGTATAAACCAGTGTGTAGCAGCTTTTAATCCCAGTATAAACTAGTGTGTAGTAGGTTTTAATCCCAGTATAAACCAGTCTGTAGCAGCTTTTAATCCCAGTGTAAACCAGTCTGTAGCGGCTTTTAATCCCAGTATAAACCACTCTGTAGCAGCTTTTAATCCCAGTTTAAACCAGTCTGTAACGACTTTTGATCCCGGTATAAACCAGTCTGTAGCAGCTTTTAATCCCAGTATAAACCAGTCTGTAACAGCTTTTAATCCCAGTATATACCAGTCTGTAACAGCTTTTAATCCCAGTATAAACCAGTCTGTAGCAGCTTTTAATCCCAGTATAACCCAGTCTGTAACAGCTTTTAGTCCCAGTATAAACCAGTGTGTAGCAGTTTTTAATCCCAGTATAACCCAGTCTGTAGCAGTTTTTAATCCCAGTATAAACTAGTGTGTAGCAGCTTTTAATCCCAGTATAAACCAGTCTGTAGCAGCTTTTAATCCCAGTATTAACCAGTCTGTAGCAGCTTTAAATCCCAGTATAAACCAGTCTGTAGCAGTTTTTAATCCCAGTATAAACTAGTGTGTAGCAGCTTTTAATCCCAGTATAAACCAGTCTGTAGCAGCTTTTAATCCCAGTATTAACCAGTCTGTAGCAGCTTTAAATCCCAGTATAAACCAGTCTGTAGCAGTTTTTAATCCCAGTATAACCCAGTCTGTAGCAGCTTTTAATCCCAGTATAAACCAGTCTGTAGCAGCTTTTAAGCCCAGTATAAACCAGTCTGTAGCAGCTTTTAATCCCAGTATAAACCAGTCTGTAGCAGCTTTTAATCCCAGTATAAACCAGTCTGTAGCAGCTTTTAATCCCAGTATAAACTAGTGTGTAGCAGCTTTTAGTCCCAGTATAAACTAGTGTGTAGCAGCTTTTAATCCCAGTATAAACCAGTCTGTAGCAGCTTTTAATCCCAGTGTAAACCAGTCTGTGACAGCTTTTAATCCCAGTATAAACCAGTCTGTAGCAGCTTTTAATCCCAGTATAAACCAGTCTGTAGCAGCTTTTAATCCCAGTATAAACCAGTCTGTAGCAGCTTTTAATCCCAGTATAAACCAGTCTGTAGCAGCTTTTATTCCCAGTATAACCCAGTCTGTAGCAGTTTTTAATCCCAGTATAAACTAGTGTGTAGCAGCTTTTAATCCCAGTATAAACCAGTCTGTAGCAGCTTTTAATCCCAGTATTAACCAGTCTGTAGCAGCTTTAAATCCCAGTATAAACCAGTCTGTAGCAGTTTTTAATCCCAGTATAACCCAGTCTGTAGCAGCTTTTAATCCCAGTATAAACCAGTCTGTGGCAGCTTTTAAGCCCAGTATAAACCAGTCTGTAGCAGCTTTTAATCCCAGTATAAACCAGTCTGTAGCAGCTTTTAATCCTAGTATAAACCAGTCTGTAGCAGCTTTTCATCCCAGTATAAACCAGTCTGTAGTAGCTTTTAGTCCCAGTATAAACCAGTCTGTAACAGCTTTTAATCCCAGTATAAACCAGTCTGTAACAGCTATTAATCCCAGTATAAACCAGTGTGTAGCAGCTTTTAATCCCAGTATAAACTAGTGTGTAGCAGCTTTTAGTCCCAGTATAAACCAGTCTGTAGCAGTTTTTAATCCCAGTATAAACCAGTCTGTAGCAGCTTTTAATCCCCGTATAAACCAGTGTGTAGCAGCTTTTAATCCCAGTATAAACTAGTGTGTAGCAGCTTTTAGTCCCAGTATAAACCAGTCTGTAGCAGCTTTTAATCACAGTATAAACCAGTCTGTAGCAGCTTTTAGTCCCAGTATAAACCAGTCTGTAACAGCTTTTAATCCCAGTATAAACCAGTCTGTAGCAGCTTTTAGTCCCAGTATAAACCAGTCTGTAACAGCTATTAATCCCAGTATAAACCAGTGTGTAGCAGCTTTTAATCCCAGTATAAACTAGTGTGTAGCAGCTTTTAATCCCAGTATAAACCAGTCTGTAGCAGTTTTTAATCCCAGTATAAACCAGTCTGTAGCAGCTTTTAATCCCAGTATAAACCAGTCTGTAGCAGCTTTTAATCCCAGTATAAACCAGTGTGTAGCAGCTTTTAAACCCAGTATAAACCAGTCTGTAGCAGTTTTTAATCCCAGTATAAACCAGTCTGTAGCAGTTTTTAATCCCAGTATAAACCAGTCTGTAGCAGCTTTTAATCCCAGAGTAAACCAGTCTGTAGCAGCTTTTAATCCCAGTATAAACCAGTCTGTCGCAGTTTTTAATCCCAGTATAACCCAGTCTGTAGCAGCTTTTAATCCCAGTATATACCAGTCTGTAACAGCTTTTAATCCCAGTATAAACCAGTCTGTAGCAGCTTTTAATCCCAGTATAAACCAATCTGTAACGGCTTTTAATCCCAGTATAAACCAGTCTGTAGCAGCTTTTAACCCCAGTATAAACCAGTCTGTAGCAGCTTTTAATCCCAGTATAACCCAGTCTGTAACAGCTTTTAGTCCCAGTATAAACCAGTGTGTAGCAGTTTTTAATCCCAGTATAACCCAGTCTGTAGCAGCTTTTAATCCCAGTATGAACTAGTGTGTAGCAGCTTTTAATCCCAGTATAAACCAGTCTGTAGCAGCTTTTAATCCCAGTATAAACCAGTCTGTAGCAGCTTTTAATCCCAGTATAAACCAGTCTGTAGCAGCTTTTAATCCCATTATAAACCAGTCTGTAGCAGCTTTTAATCCCAGTATAAACCAGTGTGTAGCAGCTTTTAATCCCAGTATAAACCAGTCTGTAGCAGCTTTTCATCCTAGTATAAACCAGTCTGTAGCAGCTTTTAATCCCAGTATAGACCAGTCTGTAACAGCTTTTAATCCCAGTATAAACCAGTCTGAAGCAGCTTTTAATCCCAGTATAAACCAGTCTGTAACAGTTTTTAATCCCAGTATAAACCAGTCTGTAGCAGCTTTTAATCCCAGTATAAACCAGTCTGTAGCAGCTTTTAATCCTAGTATATACCAGTCTGTAGCAGCTTTTAATCCCAGTATAGACCAGTCTGTAACAGCTTTTAATCCCAGTATAAACCAGTCTGTAGCAGCTTTTAATCCCAGTATAAACCAGTCTGTAACAGCTTTTAATCCCAGTATAAACCAGTTTGTAACAGCTATTAATCCCAGTATAAACCAGTCTGTAGCAGGTTTTTTTTCCCAGTATAAACCAGTCTGTAGCAGTTTTTAATCCCAGTATAAACCAGTCTGTAGCAGCTTTTAATCCCAGTATAAACCAGTCTGTAGCAGCTTTTAATCCCGGTGTAAACCAGTCTGTAGCAGCTTTTAATCCCAGTATAAACCAGTCTGTCGCAGCTTTTAATCCCAGTATAACCCAGTCTGTAGCAGCTTTTAATCCCAGTATAGACCAGTCTGTAACAGCTTTTAATCCCAGTATAAACCAGTCTGTAGCAGCTTTTAATCCCAGTATAAACCAGTCTGTAGCAGCTTTTAATCCCAGTATAAACCAGTCTGTAACAGGTTTTAATCCCGGTATAAACCAGTCTGTAGCAGCTTTTAATCCCAGTATAAACCAGTCTGTAACAGCTTTTAATCCCAGTATATACCAGTCTGTAACAGCTTTTAATCCCAGTCTAAACCAGTCTTTAGAGGCTTTTAATCCGAGTATAAACCAGTCTGTAGCAGCTTTTAATCCCAGTATAAACCAGTCTGTAGCAGCTTTTAACACCAGTATAAACCAGTCTGTAGCAGCTTTTAATCCCAGTATAACCCAGTCTGTAGCAGCTTTTAACACCAGTATAAACCAGTCTGTAGCAGCTTTTAACCCCAGTATAACCCAGTCTGTAACAGCTTTTAGTCCCAATATAAACCAGTGTGTAGCAGTTTTTAATCCCAGTATAACCCAGTCTGTAGCAGCTTTTAATCCCAGTATAAACCAGTCTGTAGCAGCTTTTAACACCAGTATAAACCAGTCTGTAGCAGCTTTTAATCCCAGTATAACCCAGTCTGTAACAGCTTTTAGTCCCAATATAAACCAGTGTGTAGCAGTTTTTAATCCCAGTATAACCCAGTCTGTAGCAGCTTTTAATCCCAGTATAAACTAGTGTGTAGCAGCTTTTAATCCCAGTATAAACCAGTCTGTAGCAGCTTTTAATCCCAGTATAAACCAGTCTGTAGCAGCTTTTAATCCCAGTATAAACCAGTCTGTAGCAGTTTTTAATCCCAGTATAACCCAGTCTGTAGCAGCTTTTAATCCTAATATAAACCAGTCTGTAGCAGCTTTTAATCCCAGTATAAACCAGTCTGTAGCAGCTTTTAATCCCAGTATAAATCAGTCTGTAGCAGCTTTTAATCCCAGTATAGACCAGTCTGTAACAGCTTTTAATCCCAGTATAAACCAGTCTGTAGCAGCTTTTAATCCCAGTATAAACCAGTCTGTAACAGCTTTTAATCCCAGTATAAACCAGTCTGTAGCAGCTTTTAATCCTAGTATAAACCAGTCTGTAGCAGCTTTTAATCCCAGTATAAACCAGTCTGTAGCAGCTTTTAATCCTAGTATAAACCAGTCTGTAGCAGCTTTTAATCCCAGTATAAACCAGTCTGTAGCAGTTTTTAATCCCAGTATAACCCAGTCTGTAACAGCTTTTAATCCCAGTATAAACCAGTCTGTAGCAGTTTTTAATCCCAGTATAACCCAGTCTGTAGCAGCTTTTAATCCCAGTATAAACCAGTCTGTAACAGCTTTTAATCCCAGTATAAACCAGCCTGTAGCAGTTTTTAATCCCAGTATAACCCAGTCTGTAGCAGCTTTTAATCCCAGTATAAACCAGTCTGTAGCAGCTTTTAATCCCAGTATAAACCAGTCTGTAGCAGCTTTTAATCCTAGTATAAACCAGTCTGTAGCAGCTTTTAATCCCAGTATAAACCAGTCTGTAGCAGATTTTACTCCCAGTATAAACCAGTCTGTAGCAGCTTTTAGTCCCAGTATAAACCAGTCTGTTGCAGCTTTTAATCCCAGTATAAACGAGTGTGTAGCAGCTTCTAATCCCAGTATAAACCAGTCTTTAGAGGCTTTTAATCCCAGTATAAACCAGTCTGTAACAGCTTTTAATCCCAGTATAAACCAGTCTGTAACGGCTTTTAATCCCAGTATAAACCAGTCTGTAGCAGCTTTTAATCCCAGTATAAACCAGTCTGTAACAGCTTTTAATCCCAGTATATACCAGTCTGTTACAGCTTTTAATCCCAGTAAAAACCAGTCTTTAGAGGCTTTTAATCCCAGTATAAACCAGTCTGTAGCAGCTTTTAGTCCCAGTATAAACCAGTCTGTAACAGCTTTTAATCCCAGTATAAACCAGTGTGTAGCAGCATAAAGGCTGACCAGAACAACAGAAACTATTTCCATGTTTCCACTTTTTCCTCATTTCCAGTTATTCCTGCTACTATTTACCTGCTATCCTCACTAAACCAACTCCAGCTCAGCTGCTTTGTGGCGCCACCGTGCATCAGAAACGTCTTCTTGGCTTTATTCCAGCCATAGAGGTGCATTATTTTTCTTCTTTTCACACACACATAGAACTTTCTGCTCACTGGTTGATCTTTGGCTGCTCCTGATTAGACGTTACCGTCAATCTAAGCTCTCTGATTGGTGGAAAGTCTGACAGGAAGTGGCTTCATCATCATGTCCAGGTCTAAATAGAGGTCTCTTAGCAACATAGTAGTGATGGTGATGTTTTTATGGTGAAATGTGATAAATAATGCTGTTATTATGGATCATTGTGAATTTACCAGATAAAGTCTTTAAGGTTTAACCTTATGCAATGCAGAATGCCGACATCAACTGAGATGCACAACCAAAAAAAAAAAAAAAAAAAAACATGGAAGTAGTAATGGTAGAGCTCAGGTTTTGTTTACTCAAATCTCGTTCCGTTTACATCAAGCATAGACTGATTTCTCTTTTCTTACCAAGTGTATAAAGAATATAGTCACAACCATTCAGTTACAAACACACGATTGTATTTACACTTGTGACCCTTAAAAACATTCACTACAAGCTAGCTCTAACCACCACCCCACAAAATACAAGATTACGTCCCACCTTAACCATTTACTTAAACCATCAAAACAACTTAAACTACTAAAACAAAAAAGAAAACTAAGTAGTTCTTTCCCAATCCCCCCTCTCATCTGGCCACTTGGTTAGTGCCATCTAAACTAATTAAGCCCACCAGGCCTTGTTAGCAACACTCATGCGTGCCTCCATGATTGGTCCTGTGGAAGTATGAATACATCAGAGTTGGAAAACAACAGGTGCAGTTGCCCTGGTCAGCACAATATTAATAGTATGACATTATAACATGATATCAAAGTGATGTCAACTAATTATCAGTCAGCCCTAAAAGGCTGTGTGTGTGTATACAGAAATAGTGACAGGCAGGCTATATAAGCTTGAAGAAATGAATGTACGTGGTCTTTTGTCCTGAAGGGGTGTCCCCCTGGTCGGCCGAATAAAGGATCATTAAAGACCTCTGTCTGCAGACTCTTAATATCAGCAGCCCTTTTGATAAAGAATTTATCTACAACATTTGGCGAGCCAGCCAGTTAACCGCTGGGGCCGGACGTGTGCGCCGTTTCGACTCACCGCTCAAGGAGGTAAGCCCCATTTTAAATCCTTCTGGGTGAAGTGAGCCGAGGCGGAGGGCCGTCCTGGCTACAAGTTGAACTTAGTTATACGGCTGCTGTGACTCTGCTGATAGATAAATTTGTGCGCACAAATAAAGTAGCTTATGAGGACCTTACCAGAAGTAGCTGGAAGGAAGGTCAGTTTTAAGGAGATATTAAGTAGTTTTTGAGGAGCCCACCAGCTAGTGGGAAGGGGCTCAGTTTAAGGAGATATTAAGTAGTTTTTGAGGAGCCCACCAGCTAGTGGGAAGGGGCTCAGTTTAAGGAGATATTAAGTAGGTTGAGGACCTCACCAATTAGTGGGAGGGGGGTCAGTTTTAAGGTGTAATATTTCAGGGCCCTATCAAAACCTCGGCGTTACTGGACGCGGTCGCCCGGGAACTTTGAGAGGAGGGTCAGTATAGCGGCGAAAGAAGTAATTGGCAACAAAAATAGTAGTGAAAGTGAAGTAAAAGTGAAAATGATGTGAAGGCACCGATCGATCCGTTTTGAGTTCAAATTTAGTAAAGAGTTAAATACAGGACTCACAAGATTTCGAGCTATATGCTGGTCTTGTATGGAGCCAGTTAAGGAGTTTGAGTAGCTTATGACCAGGATCATAAGGAAAAAGGGTGCAAAGATCGATCAAATATCTGATCCTAAATTAAACAGAGCCAGTAGTGAAAGGTTTAAGCTCTGTAAACCCGGGAAATCTGCGTAAAAGGGGCTTAGCGCAGTACAGCTGTGAAAAACTTTGTTGCAACATTAAATAACGTACGTAGAGAAAAAAAAAAAAAAAAAAAAAAAAAGAGGAAGAAAAAGACTTTAAAAACTGACTTTTGACATATCCCTCCCTTTGACTGTTCTTCTATTCTCAATAAGAGTGATATGACAGCTGATATCTTGTGTGTGTGTGTGTGTGTATGAAGCGGATAGGAATGGGTGTCTGAGTGAGCTGAAAATTGTCTTTTGACTGCCTTACCCCTCTAACGGAAAGTAAACTGATGTCTTCTATGTGAGGAAATAAGGGAAAAGTTTTAAACTGTGTTTTGACTGTTTTATTCTCCTCTGACTAATGGTGATTTGCTCAGCTGTTGAAGTGTGTGTATGAAGCGGATAGTGTGTGATGCACCGGACAGAAATGTGTGACTGACTGAGTGTGTAACTATCCTTTGATTGCCTTACCTCTCTCGCTGTAATGTGTGATTTTAGAGGTTCGTGGTGGTCGGCAGATGAAACACACAAAGTCAGAGTGCTAGAATAAGTGTGTCAGGTTTATTCCCCGCAGCTCATGACACTCATCATTACATCTCAATGGGTTCAGCCTTATAAGCATAGCATAGCTTGCCCTACCTTTGACACGGACTGGAGAGCCAACAGTCCCGGTAGAGTGGCTTAGAAAACCCCGGCTGGGCGTTCGTATACGTAACCCGCAGCAGACTCTACCGAGATGTGGGATTTCCCCGTCTTTATACTTATTTAGAAAAAACACAACATCGCATGAGAGAGAGGATGGCCAGTCCTTTCCCACAGGCGAGGATGAGTCCTGAGATCCTGTCTTGTAAACATATTTACAAGACACCCTTTTCTCACCCTTCCAAAGATAGGCAGTTACACAGTTCCCAAAACAAGCAGAATAATATAACATGCAGGTGGTCACTTGGGAACAAGCAGTTATATAACACCAATAGTATACAGATGGTCATTTTAGGACACAAATTAGATATTCCCATATCATTCGCGGAAAGTAAACTTGTGACTTCTGTGTGAAAAAATAAGGGAGAAGTTTTAAACTGGTTGTTGACCGTCACTTCCCTTCTTACTAAGGGTAATATAACAGCTGATGACTCCTTTGTGTGTGAACTGCCAAGTGTGTGTGTAAGGCGCGCCTGAGCGAAACTTGAGACGAGTGTGTGTGTATGTGTAAGTGATCAGTGGGAATACTGAAAAACTTATGCATGAAACAGAGGCCTCTGTTGAAGTGATATTGCATGCTGCATGTTGGAAAAATTAATCTGTATTGCAGTGCATAAATTGACTCGTTCCCCAACTCACAAAATAGTGGTCTGGTGAAATCTGACACTAAGCTACTTGCTAACGCGCATAGACACAAGCACTGACAAAAATAAAATAGTGCTCTGCTCTTGTGCAGCTACAAGGATGTAATCTGTACTATTATAACTGTTAAAATAAGACCGCTGAACTCTTTTGGTTTCCTTCCAACAGAACACGACTCCTCCCATTGGACCGACGCCTAGAAACAGGAAACGGAGCTGCGGCGCACCCAAGTGGTTTTCGTTTGAGTTGCATGATTATCATATTGTATTAAAAGCAGGGTTGATTAAATAGGATAACAATGAGTACGCCACAGGCTGTTGTTTGTATCCGTCACCCCCACAGGATGAAAGAGATTCAACACATGTCTGAGAAATGGTGCAAGAGGACAAAAAATTTGATAGATCCATGGCCTGTTACAGGAAGCTTTGACCCACAGATTTGTGAATTAATGCAACATCGCATTGAGGATTATAAAGCTGGAAATAATTCTAAGAAACGACAAAAGAAGCGAGAGCTTGAGTTGGAAATTTTAAACTTATTTAGGATCAGCAAGCCAATTAAACGAAATGTCAAAACGATTCTGTCTTTCACGGATAGTCCGGGGGAAACTGAAAACTGTACTAATGCAGAACTTTTCCCAAATTTAACAGGAACATTAAAAATAGATGGGAACTTTAATCTTGATGACAAGATTCAAGGGGTACCAACTAACGCTGGCACAACGGGAAATGTAAGTAATATTCATAACAGGTCAACTGCTGCTTTAAGGCTGGATTCCACAGATGCATTGGCCCAACCGGACACACCTAATTCTAAACAGAGAAGTTCGCCACCGGGCACAACAGAGACACAGCCACAGGTAGGGGGGCATTCAACATCCATACATTCTCCTCCAGTAAAACAGGAAACTCCCCCACACATGACAATTCCAAAATATTGTAGTACACAGCGACGTCAGACTGGAATCATTAATTGTTACCAGGATCGAACCGAATTGGCTCGGAAAGGTAAGACAGATGATAGCTTTTGGATGAACTTAGGACCACGTCAGCAAGATTTGCAACGTGAGTTGGGACGGAGCCAGATAGTTGAGATGGAACAGGAAATAGATGATTTAAATGAGGAGGTGGAAGAGGGGGCGACTTCAAGGGGCGGAGTTTCCATGCCTGCATGCTTGCAGAAACCCGGCACGTCCACAGGGGTCCCTAGAGACGAATATGATTTAAGATACAGGCCTAACATCAGACCTCCTGACAGATTGAGGGGGGGGGAGTTCCCAATTCTGATAAGGGGAACAAGGGCTGATTATCATCCTTTTTCAGCTCGGGACCTGACAGGTTTGGTCTCAGAGCTCCCTCAAATATCCGCAGGAGGAGGCAAGTGGATTAAGGCTTTGGAATCAAACACGGCTGGAACATTTCTCTCACTGGGTGACATCAAAGCTGTCCTCGCTCAGGTGTTGGGGTTGTCTAAAATGCAGCAGTTTTTCAGAGACAATGAACTGGACTGGATTTTGAGTAAAAGGGCAGATGGAACAGAATTAGCAGCCTATAAGGGGGTGATTTGGCAAGGAATACGCAAACAGTACCCTAATAAAATTGATGTTGATGCTTTGAAAGGGGAACCTCTGAAGGACGACCAGAACCCAGCAGCATACATCGATACACAGTTAAAAAGGTGGCGTCAAGAGTCTCAGAAAGATGTGGAAAATGATCCTATTTTGCTCACTCTTTTCAGAAATGCAGTCATCGATTCAATGCCAAAGGATGTCAGCAGACGTTTGGAGGATGTCGTTGGTCTAACATCTATGCCAGCGCAACAGTTCCGTGATCATGTGGTTCATGCAGTAACCCGATACAGGAAAGACCTAACTAAGACTTCTGAACAGGACCTCCAGATTCAAAGGAAGCTGGCACAGATGCAACTAAATGATTTGCAAGGCAAGCTGAAAGAAAAGGTTCAAGCTGTTGTGTTTTCAGATCCAGGTGCGGGTCAGACTGCTGGAGTTCCTGAGTCAACACAGGCCGCTAGGGGTCCCCAGCCGTTCCGCCCTTCATACCCAAGGCTTGGTACTCCCTCGTCTGGGGCGTGGCAGGGATCCCTCCGCTGCTGGTATTGTGGAATGTTTGGACATTTTGCAAAGGCTTGCCCACGTTTTATGCCCCTCCCAGCAGGTGGTCCTGGAAGAAACGGAGGCGTCCCTAGAAGAGGTGGAGCCCTGGGTGGCCCACGACCAAGACCCTCTCAGTTTTAGGGGGGTCCCGAGGATCCTGCGGGTAAAGGTTCGTACCCATTGATTATGCATACACGCACCGACCCCATGATAAATGTAAAAATTGAGGATCGACAGGTCCAAATGATGATTGACACGGGGGCGACCCATTCATGCATACAGGGATCCCTTGCCAAGAACCTTCCCATGTCAAACAACTTTGTGAAGACAGTAGGATTCTCGGGAAAAAGTCAATTGGTTCCTATTACTGCTCCCATAAAAATGAAAGTAGGTATTGATGAAATTAAAATACCCATTTTGGTCTCGGACCAAACTCCTGTCAATCTGTTAGGAAGAGATGCACTTTGTAAATTGGGCCTCAAAATTTTATGTTCCCCTTTGGGAATATATGTGGAAAGTTGTGGATTAAACCTACAAATGAATGCCCAAGCAGAACCAGCAAATGTTTATTGGCTGGGGAACATAGAGGGGCTTCTGGGTTCGGAGTTGGAAAAATGGAAGGCATGCATAAAGGCCTGGGCCCCGGAAGGTTCTCCACCAACCTTACCTCCTCACTGTACAATGTTCTTTGATCCATCAGCCAGCCCAACCTTTCAGGATAGGTGGGAAAAGGAGACGGATGGAGTGATGGTTAAAATACAGGCTCCATATATCCTGATTGGAGGCCAAGGCGCAGCATTAAAGGTAAACCACAATACCTTTATTGATAAATGGTACTGTGTTACTCAATCCTTACCACACCTTACACTGTTGGTAAACCCAGGATACCATTCAAGGGACCTCAGTCCGATGGTAAGAACTGCAGAGCATTTAACATGGAGAAGTACAGACAACCCATTAATCTCTCTTTCAGATGATGGATCAATGTTAAGGATTAGGTGTGATCTGTCATTACAAGCAACACCTCAGATGGTGGTGCTACCAGGAAAAAACATTATGATGACATGCAAAACCAACCCCCTTGGATTTAACAGTGATCTGGAAACTGATATTTTAACACAGGTTCCGGACCAACTGTGGTCCAGACATGAGACGGATGTGGGACTGGCAGTTTCAGCCAGCCCAGTTACTGTCAAATTAAAACCAGGTGCAGTTTTACCTTGGCGGCCACAATATAAACTTAATCCCGCAGATGAAGAAGGGATTGGAATCCTAATTGATGGGTTTTTAAAAGTAGGAGTGCTGATTGAGATTTCTAGTCCTTGTAACACCCCAATTCTTGCAGTTCTAAAAGCAGATAAATCAAAGTATCGACTGGTCCATGATCTAAGGGCGATCAATGCCATTCTTGAAGATGTCGCTGCAGACTTCGCTAATCCTCACACACTGTTGAATGCCATCCCCACTAAAGCTAAGTTTTTTACAGTAGTGGATCTTTGTTCAGCATTTTTCAGTATCCCTCTGGCAGAAGAGTTACGATATCTGTTTTCGTTTACCTTTAGAGGTCGACAATACAGCTACGCCAGAATGCCCCAGGGACTGACAAGCAGCCCAGCGTGGTTTGATCGCGTGGTGAGTCAGGATCTACAGGAGCTGGATTTGAGCGGCGTCCTAATCCGGTATGTAGACGATATATTGATTTGTTCAGACACCATTGAAGATTGTCAGCGCGACTCGATCAAAGTACTGCAGAGACTGGCAGAATGTGGACACAAAGCTTCTCGGACGAAACTGCAATTCTGCCAGCCTCAGGTGGAATTCCTTGGTAGAGTAATCTCCCATGGAACAATAGCTCTGTCTCCTGACCACCTCAAAGGCATAAGTCGAGCACCGCGTCCACAGACATGCGCGCAACTAATGACCTTTTTAGGTATCACAGGATTCAGCGCGGAGTGGTTGGAGGACTACGCAGTAAAGACGGCGCCGCTTAGGGATCTCCTGAAGTCCTCTGAAGCCAAGACTTTAAAGAAGTCTTTGGAGTGGACCACAGAGGCATTGTTGGCTTTTGATGTGCTCAAGCAGGAACTGCAAAATGCCCCAGCGTTGAAAATGCCAGACTATGATAAAACTTTTCATCTTTATGTTTCAAACAGATGTAACATGTATGCAGCGGCTGTATTGGCACAAGACTCATGTGCTGGTGGAAGGAAACAACCCATCGCTTACTACAGTGCAAGGTTGGACGACGTAGCACGAGGGTGGCCCCCCTGCTACCAGGGCCTCGCAGCTGTTCACATGGCGTATGAAAAGGCATCTGCAATAACTAAGTCATATCCTGTGGTTATTTACACCCATCATAAAATCACAGAGTTGATCAATCACAGCAAACTTGTTCTGACAACAGCATGTTGCCTTCAGTATCTACCATTGCTCACCTATCCAGATGTAACAATTAAGAGATGTGAGACCACAAATCCTGCTAATATGTTACCTTTTGAATTTGAAGGTGATACACACGAGTGCGTCGCTGAGACCACGAGGTACACAAAACTGAGACCGGACTTGGAATCTGAGCCGTTGGACGATGCACAGGTCACGTACTATGTAGATGGGTCATGCTTTCGAGACCACATGGGAACTCACGCAGGCTACGCCGTGGTGCAACAAAAGGAAGGGACGTTTGTAACAATAAAAGCTGAAAAGTGTTTACAACCTTGCTCTGCACAATTAGCTGAATTGTATGGACTTACTGCAGCTTGTGAACTTGCTAAAGACTCCTCTGCTAATATCTACACAGATTCAGCATACGCTCACGGAGTATGTCACCTGTTCGGAGCAGTTTGGAAACTGCGCGGCCTTAAAAAATCAGATGGTAAACCTGTTCGGCATGGGAAACAGATTATGAAGTTGATCTCGGCCATGATGCTTCCACATCGATTGGCCATTATCAAGTGTCCTGCTCATCGAAAAGACAACTCCATCACCACAATGGGAAACAATGCGGCAGACGAAGCTGCAAAGCACGCTTCAGGTTGCAAGGTCGCCGTCCTGGCCCCAGCTGTGGAGTTGGAACCATCTGTCACACCCGACGATATCACACTAATGCAAGTGCGTGCCAGCGCGAGTGAACAAAACATGTGGGAAAAAAGGGGTGCTACAAAAGATGGGCGAGGGTTATGGCGGTCACATACCGGCCTGATTGTTGCTCCAATCTCACTTTTGTCTCTTTTAATTCCAGAGTGTCACAAACCAGACCACTGTGGGCGAGATGAGGTGATACACCGAATACAACAACAGGGTTATTGGGCGCCGTACTTGCAGGCATTGGTGACGGATGCGCTTAATCGGTGCGAGATATGCTCGCAAAATAACATTCGAAAAGGTATTGTCACCCCCACAGCGTGAATACCTGTCCCGGAAGGCCCGTTTCGTCATCTGATTTTAGATTTTGTGGACATGTTGGTCCCGGTACACGGTAAGCGCTACCTTTTGGTGGTTTTTGATCATTTCAGTCGTTGGGTGGAGGCCACTCCATCAAAGGACATGGGGGCGGGAACAGTCATAAAGTTCCTGGTCCGTGAGGTGATCCCTAGGTTTGGCTTGCCGTCCATCCTTTCATCAGACTCGGGACCAGCATTTATCAACAAGGTCTACAAAGGCGTTCTACGCCAGCTCGGAATCAAAGTCCGTCACGGAAGTATCTACACTCCCTCCAGCCAGGGAGGGGTGGAACGAGTGAATGGCACACTTAAAGCAAAAATTAATAAGATTTGTGCATGTACTGGTTTGCGGTGGCATGACGCATTACCGCTGGCCCTTATGAGTTATCGCATGCAGGCTCATCGGGTCACACATTTGTCTCCTCATGAAATGTTAACAGGTCGTCCCATGCCGGGCCCGCAGTTTCGGGGTCCTTTTAAGGGGCCCCCGCTGGAGCAGTTGGAGGAGGAGCTGCACAGTTATATGAAACAGTTGTCTGCTATCCATAAAGCAATTTATTTTCAGGAAAAAGCGAACGAGCCAAAACCTGTCTCTGTGACATCTGGTCCAGTGGTGCCCGGGGATAAGGTGTACATTAAGGAGTTTCGAAGAAAGTGGAACACTCCTAGACGCCGAGGTCCTTACACGGTGGTCCGTGCCACACCGACTGCGGTCCAGGTCGAAGGGAGCGTCGCATGGCATCATCTGAACCATTGTTCGTTGGCACCTACGACCAACAACTGCAAAACGGGCCCTGGGGACTGGTCGGATTGTGCAGCGTTCTCAAATGACCAGTCCCCCAAAAGGGGAAGTATCGCTTCGCATGCAGCTGACGAAGATAGTCCTGTCAGGACAGATTCAGAGTTGCCGCCCGATGATGTTGAGTTTGACATTCCTTTGGTTTCTTCTTCTGGGCGGGACAGGGATCTCGGCAGGGACAATTCAACCAATCCGGACCCGAAGCAGCAGCCACCACGTCGTCCCATCACCAGGGCCTTCTCAAGGAAACAGAAGGGCAACAGCGCAACGAGGGAGCGCCGACCTCGGTGACCAAGGGGAGTACGACTCACATGCCAAATGCCGTTATCAGTCAGGTCTCTTGCCGGCATGCACCCGCACACATCTACACACTACCCGTGGCTCAGTATTTCAGACAGATGTTGCCCTTTTGGCACAACATAGGCGGAAAGTAAGATCAATTAAGGAACAAGATGTAGAGGGGCATAACATTCCAGTGAATCCTGGGATGGATGATAAAAGCGGTGCTCAGGGAGGAGAGGCTTTGGGGTCCAGACTAGAACCTCTGGACTCAGACTTAAGTGTGTATGTTCCTACAGCTGCACCGACCAGACAATGGGGTGTTCACTTTGTAGAGGAGGAGTCCACTCCCCCTCTAGCTGTGGTTCCAGCCCAGGAGCCGGATAAGGTTGGTCTTGTAACAATCACTACTCCACGCCCACAGGCCGGAATAGGTAACCATCAGTCAGTACCAGGGGGACTGGGGTATGAACACTTAGCACGTATAACATCCTTAATGGTTGACCAGGTATGGGCTGCTGCATGGAACACACTGGAAGGTCTATTGGAGATTGGGAAGGTTGTAAGTTCTTACCAGACCACAGTTAACACCCCTGTTGTGAATAAAGTTGATTTTACACCTGAACCGCAGCCCACCGTGGTTACTGATGGCCAACCAGACAATGGGGTGGTTGAGTCATTCACCCTTCCCCATCAAGGGTTAGATACTTTGGTAAATAGTTATCATGATAAAACATTAAAGGGGGGGGAGGTCAAGAATGTAAAGGGGCAACCGGAAGTACGAGGGTTTAGACCTAGTGAAGATTACTTATGGAAGGAAGCGATGGCCAATACTTGGTATCGCTGGGCTTGGCTGTCAGTAAAGGAAATGACATTGGAGGAATGCATATGGTGCTCAAAGGCGCCTGGGGCCCCTCCGGTAGTTGTCCCAGATAAGTACAGCTCTTGGGAGTGTGCCCAGGAACAACGCCGGGTGTGTGAAGAGGAAGCGTTCAAGTCTACAACGACGAATGCTTTCTTCGGGCTCCCGATGTGTGGTATGAAGTGTAGATTACTTTATGGGGCCCAGAGGATGCATGGTTATTTGAATAAATATAGGGGTTACAAAATCCAGGAATTGTGTGAACCATACCAGGTGGCAAATACCGCCATGGCCCCTCCCACGGTTTACGAGGTGGACTATAACGCCGCATACGAGTGTTTTGCCAGCGGAGGATTTCTCCAGCAAAATGGGATAATGGTGGGGAACACGACGGTAAGATGTAATGTCACATGGGTATTATCATGGTTCCCAGAGTCTGGTGTGTCTCCTCTCTTCATAACTAAAGCAGTATGGTTTGAAAACCCGGAGCCCCCACATCAGGACTGTCAGAATATGTCTATCACGGTTCCAACCCTATTTTGGTTCGGAGACCAATCACATGCGGTCGCTGATAGCTTCTGGTTATGTGGAAATAATCTGCTACGAAGCACCCTACCCCCCTCTTGGGTGGGGTTGTGTGCTACTGTTCGCTTAAAGGTGCCAGCTATGGTGGTATATAATGGTGTAAATAACATTCTTAACTTAAAACAAGACAAGGGCGCGCTGCGTAGGAGTAGGCGTCAGGTCTCGGGTTCTCATAAGGTATATCGGGATGCAATTGGAATTGCTAAAGGGATTCCTGTGGAATTTTCGGCCAGGAATGAAGTAGTGGCCGGCATAGAATCTATACTACCATGGATAACTGTGAATAAAAATGTTAACTGGATAAATTATATCTATTATAATCAACAGCGGTTGTTTAACCACACCATCGAGGGACTGAGTGCGCTAGGAGAACAGCTGCATGAGACTAGCAGACTCGCACTACAGAACCGGCAAGCACTGGATTGGCTTCTGGCAGATAAGATTGGAATATGTCAAATGTTCGGGAAAGACTGTTGTACCTTTATTCCAGCTAACACAGCACCAGATGGTTCCTTTACATCTGCCATGGACGAGATAATACGGGTGGGAAGGGAGGTGCGAGAGCATGCTGGGAAGAGCGACTGGTCTCTTGATTGGTTGGACCAGTTAATGGCTGACTGGAAAAATGTATTGATAAAGGTGGGAGTTGGGTCAGCTTTGGTTCTGATCCTTCTTTTCTTGTTTGGCATGTGCATCGTTCCCGCCCTGAGGAGAGCATGGAGTACGAGTCTCAAGAAACAGACTTCCTTCATCATGGCTGCCCAATTGGCCCGTACTGAGTTGGACCTGTGACGTCTCAATAGAACTACAGTCGGTTGGACAAAGGGTCGGCAGCCTGTGACGAAAGGCTGGTGACCCAACGCTCCTGTTTGCCTCCGGACTGGAAAAAGACTCTATCTTGTGTTATTCTTATTATTATTATTTTTGGAGTCAGAAATCTTCTGTAATAGGTTATCCTTGTGAAAACAGATTGTAATGGAGTTTCTTTGTTGTGTGTGTATGGTTACTTTCTGTCATAGTACTTAGAAGGTCTCATGCAGGGGTTCACTGGCCTACCCGTGCCTGAGTGTCAAGTGAGATCAAAAGTTACCGGTGCTCGCCCAACAGGGGGGGCACGGGGGAATTTTTTCTCCCTTCGGGGTTTTTTTCGCCCTCGTACGGGAGGTTCAGATTGGCTCCTATGTTATGCTTGAGACCTGCGTGTGTGGACAAGTGTGCTTAAAAAGGTTTCCCTATTGTAAGTTTCAGAGTATCGTCTTAGGGCCGATTACTCTGAAATATTTGAAAGGGGGAAATGTGGAAGTATGAATACATCAGAGTTGGAAAACAACAGGTGCAGTTGCCCTGGTCAGCACAATATTAATAGTATGACATTATAACATGATATCAAAGTGATGTCAACTAATTATCAGTCAGCCCTAAAAGGCTGTGTGTGTGTATACAGAAATAGTGACAGGCAGGCTATATAAGCTTGAAGAAATGAATGTACGTGGTCTTTTGTCCTGAAGGGGTGTCCCCCTGGTCGGCCGAATAAAGGATCATTAAAGACCTCTGTCTGCAGACTCTTAATATCAGCAGCCCTTTTGATAAAGAATTTATCTACAACAGTCCGATCTCCAGAACCACCTCAGAGAGAGAGAGAGAAAGAGAGACTAGAGGCAAACCAAAACATATGCTGAAAATAAACTAAATAAATGTATTAACCAACCAATTAGGAACAATCTTCAATGGATCAATACATCAACAAAAACAATGAAACAAATAAATGGCATCAGGGTGTGTGTAGACGTTTGAGTGTGTGGACCACATACTGACCACCTGCTTAGTGAGGGGGTGTCTGCATCTCCCCCCAGAGTCTCTGAATAAACACTACGTTTACTGGCTGGATTGTAGAATTCCTGGACGGGCTAGCATACATGCTAATATAGTGACGGTGGTGAGGTGGCATCACTGTGTTGTGACCTTCTTCTCTGGTTGAAGCAGATGATGTGGAAAAATAGTTGAGAGGTAAAAAAAACTCTGGACGCCAGCTTGATGTATGACTAAAAAAAGGTTTATTTTAAAAAAGTGACATCTTAAACAGATCTGCAACTCTGTGGACACGTTACTCTGTATCCTATAGGGTTAATTGTTTTTACCAAACTCACGATATACAGTCTCCTCTGAAGGTCTTTGTGTTTGCTGTGTCCATATGATACTCACAAAAACAGAACTGTAAACCTAAATTTGCTTAGTACAACTAAATATTATTATACTACCTACGTAATGTTAAAAAGTAGACACTACACTGACGTTAGCTTTCATTTGACAGTGGAAAACCTTTCCAGGAGTGTTTTAAGGAAGATGAACGTGGATCATTGTTGTAGCTAGACTGCAGAGAAGAGGAGATCAGGAAGAAAACATTTAAATTAAAGATTGTTCATAAGTCTCAGTCTAAGTCAAGTCTGAAGTCTTTGGAAATGCTTCTTCTCTGCTTCCTGCTCATAGAAACATAGATTTCTTCCTGCAGGTTCGGCTTGGTTTGTGGCCAATCAATCTGTCCGTTATGAACAGCGAGGACATCCAGTAATCCTCCCAGATCACCACACCCCATAAATAAAACCTTCCTGAAGGGACTTATGCTGGAAGCAGGGCAATGATGTCAGTGAGATGAACTTTGGGACTTTGCAGTGAAAATGCAGGAGCTGATGTAATCTGTGTGAACTCTGGTTTTTACCCCATCTGGATCAGCTCAGGAAGTTGAGGCCTCAACCTGCTGCAGAGACACACATGTCCAACCAACAACGCCACAGCAAGGGGACAGCAGACGAATGGACAAGATGAGGACGGGACAGGACGGGACAGAACGGGGATGGCAGCCAGACCGATGGAACGTGTGAATCAAAGGAGCAAGAGGATGTGGTGATGGGGATGGGACAGGACAGGACAAGGACAGGACGGGACGGGATGGCAGCTGGATGGGGACAGGACAGGACGGGGACGGGTTTTGTCCACCAGTCAGGTGAGCAGATGTGTGAAGGAGTCTGATGGATGGAAGAAGAGCAGACATGGATCCTGCACATCAGGATGAAACATGACTAAATAACTGGTTGGATTCATCACAGAGAAAGAACAGCTGATCCGGAATCGCTGCATAATGATGCTGTTTCCCTTAAGATTGTATTAGTGATTCAGTCGGATGGATTTTTTCCTTATTAGATCATTTATTTCATTCTCTGCACAAAGACTCATTTTAGTTTCTGTTCTATGTTTCACTGCTGCAGGACAGAGACGACTGTCCCCATGTCTTCACCGTGACAGTCAATCATTTAACAAGGATACAACATCTAGTTTATAGCATAACTTATATTAAATTATAACCCTTATTACAAAAAGGACAGGACACTG
Source organism: Melanotaenia boesemani (assembly GCF_017639745.1). Lineage (NCBI taxonomy): Eukaryota > Metazoa > Chordata > Actinopteri > Atheriniformes > Melanotaeniidae > Melanotaenia > Melanotaenia boesemani. The sequence goes on along the minus strand of NC_055698.1, from coordinate 33,698,563 downwards.
GGTAGAATGTGAAAACAGAATGCAATGATATCCAAATCTCATCCATCCATCATTTATCCTCAGCAGAAGATAAACAACATGTCAGAGATGAAACGGAGACATTTCAGCACGTGATGGAAAATATGAGCTGATGTAGCAACACGTTGCATTAGTACCTATGGCGTGGGCAGCTTCCACATCTGTGAAGCTCCATCAATGCTGAAAAGTACATGGAGGTTTTAGAGCAACATCTGCTCCCATCCAGACAACGTCTCTTTCAGGGAAGACCTTGCAGGTTTCAGCAAGACGATGCTGAACCACATCCATCACAGCAGCATGGCTTCACAGGAGAAGAGTCCGGCTGCTGAACTGGCCTGCCTGCAGTCCAGACCTTTCACCAGTACACAACATCTGGAGCATCATGGAAGCAGAGATCCAGCAACCAAGGTCCAGGACTGTAGAGAAGCTAGAATCCTGCATCAGACCAGAATGGAACAACATTCCTCTCCTAAAACTCCAGCAACTGGTCTCCTCACTTCCCAGACGTTTCCAGACATGTTAGAAGAAGAGATGCTACACCATGCTGAACATCACCCTGGAACTACTTTTTACACCGTGCTGAACACCACCCTGGAAATACTTTTTACACCGTGCTGAACATCACCCTTGAACTACTTTTTACACCGTGCTGAATATCACCCTGGAACTACTTTTTACACCGTGCTGAACATCATCCTGGAACTACTTTTTACACCATGCTGAACACCACCCTGGAACTACTTTTTACACCATGCCGAACACCACCCTGGAACTACTTTTTACACCATGCTGAACACCACCCTGGAATTACTTTTTACACCGTGCTGAACATCACCCTGGAACTACTTTTTACACCATGCTGAATATCACCCTGGAACTACTTTTTACACCGTGCTGAACATCACCCTGGAACTACTTTTTACACCATGCTGAACACCACCCTGGAACTACTTTTTACACCATGCCGAACACCACCCTGGAACTACTTTTTACACCATGCCGAACATCACCCTGGAACTACTTTTTACACCATGCTGAACACCACCCTGGAACTACTTTTTACACCGTGCTGAACATCACCCTGGAACTACTTTTTACACCATGCTGAACACCACCCTGGAACTACTTTTTACACCATGCTGAACATCATCCTGGACCTACTTTTTACACCATGCTGAACATCACCCTGGAACTACTTTTTACACCGTGCTGAACATCACCCTGGAACTACTTTTTACACCATGCTGAACACCACCCTGGAACTACTTTTTACACCGTGCTGAACATCATCCTGGAACTACTTTTTACACCATGCTGAACATCATCCTGGAACTACTTTTTACATCGTGCTGAACACCACCCTGGAACTACTTTTTACACCATGCTGAACATCATCCTGGAACTACTTTTTACACCATGCTGAACACCACCCTGGAACTACTTTTTACACCATGCTGAACATCACCCTGGAACTACTTTTTACGCCATGCTGAACACCACCCTGGAACTACTTTTTACACCATGCTGAACATCATCCTGGAACTACTTTTTACACCGTGCTGAACATCACCCTGGAACTACTTTTTACACCAAACATCACCCTGGAACTACTTTTTCCACCATGCTGAACATCACCCTGGAACTACTTTTTACACCGTGCTGAACATCACCCTGGAACTACTTTTTACACCATGCTGAACATCACCCTGGAACTACTTTTTACACCGTGCTGAACATCACCCTGGAACTACTTTTTACACCATGCTGAACATCACCCTGGAACTACTTTTTACATCGTGCTGAACACCACCCTGGAACTACTTTTTACACCATGCTGAACATCACCCTGGAACTACTTTTTACATCGTGCTGAACACCACCCTGGAACTACTTTTTACACCGTGCTGAACATCACCCTGGAACTACTTTTTACACCATGCTGAACATCACCCTGGAACTACTTTTTACACCGTGCTGAACATCACCCTGGAACTACTTTTTACACCGTGCTGAACATCACCCTGGAACTACTTTTTACACCGTGCTGAACATCACCCTGGAACTACTTTTTACACCGTGCTGAACATCACCCTGGAACTACTTTTTACATCGTGCTGAACATCACCCTGGAACTACTTTTTACACCGTGCTGAACATCACCCTGGAACTACTTTTTACACCGTGCTGAACATCACCCTGAAACTACTTTTTACACCATGCTGAACATCATCCTGGAACTACTTTTTACACCATGCTGAACATCACCCTGGAACTACTTTTTCCACCATGCTGAACATAACCCTGGAACTACTTTTTACACCGTGCTGAACATCACCCTGGAACTACTTTTTACACCGTGCTGAACATCACCCTGGAACTACTTTTTACACCGTGCTGAACATCACCCTGGAACTACTTTTTACACCGTGCTGAACATCACCCTGGAACTACTTTTTACATCGTGCTGAACATCACCCTGGAACTACTTTTTACACCGTGCTGAACATCACCCTGGAACTACTTTTTACACCGTGCTGAACATCACCCTGAAACTACTTTTTACACCATGCTGAACATCATCCTGGAACTACTTTTTACACCATGCTGAACATCACCCTGGAACTACTTTTTCCACCATGCCGAACATAACCCTGGAACTACTTTTTACACCATGCTGAACATCACCCTGGAACTACTTTTTACACCATGCCGAACATCACCCTGGAACTACTTTTTACACCGTGCTGAACATCACCCTGGAACTACTTTTTACACCGTGCTGAACATCACCCTGAAACTACTTTTTACACCATGCTGAACATCATCCTGGAACTACTTTTTACACCATGCTGAACATCACCCTGGAACTACTTTTTCCACCATGCTGAACATAACCCTGGAACTACTTTTTACACCGTGCTGAACATCACCCTGGAACTACTTTTTACACCATGCCGAACATCACCCTGGAACTACTTTTTACACCGTGCCGAACATCACCCTGGAACTACTTTTTACACCGTGCTGAACATCACCCTGGAACTACTTTTTACACCGTGCTGAACATCACCCTGAAACTACTTTTTACACCATGCTGAACATCATCCTGGAACTACTTTTTACACCATGCTGAAGATCACCCTGGAACTACTTTTTCCACCATGCTGAACATAACCCTGGAACTACTTTTTACACTGTGCTGAACATCACCCTGGAACTACTTTTTACACCATGCCGAACATCACCCTGGAACTACTTTTTACACCATGCTGAACATCACCCTGGAACTACTTTTTACACCGTGTGATGTGTTTATGTTCTACTGGGAGTTGGCGTATTGTTAAGAGGGGCAGTGAATCTTTTAAAGAGTTTAAAGTTGTAGTTTCTGGATGATTTACTGACAGAAACATCTGCTAATATACATGTCCATATTTTAACCTGGAACACCTCGTGGTTTTCATATGCTTCTCAAGCATCCTTTCACTCATACAGTGTTTTTTAGTTACAGTGCAGCAAGCTTTTCCCTCCACATTCACCCAACGATGAGTTGATCTGAGGCAGAGAGGGTTCCCAGCCTTCACCTGGTCTGACTCTACCTGAATCCCTGTAGCCACCACTGATGACACCTCCTGTCTTTATCTGTCAGGCTGGATCACTCATTTCATAATTGCCTCATGTGCCTGGATGATGGCGCCGACAGTTAGAGAGAAGATAAGACGAATGAAGGATCTGCTGATGGAGAGAGACAAGAAAGAACAATGACAGAGAGTAAGAGGGAGGCAGCGTGACAGCAGACAGATGGACTGATGATGACCTGAAAGAGACAGGAAATGGATCTTTATTCAGATGTCACTTTGTGCTCCATTTGACTCTTGGAAGAGGAGCTGATGTGCACACGCTCGGTGATTCCCAGGTTTTCAGATGAATGAGGAGCAAACTCAGTTTGCCACATTAACAGACTCGTTTCCCACAATGAGAGCGGGGCAGTGACCGAACGCTGCCGGGAAGATGGAGTTTCTGCTGGAAGCATCAGATGTCTCCTCCTGCCTGGAAACGCTCCGGTTGCCTGGAAACGGAGTAAATAACTGGCACTGCCAGACTGAACAAACACCAGACAGATGGCAAAGTACAAGAAGCAGCCAAGACCAACATCAGCGCATCGTTTCACACATCGAACTTCACAGAGCGGCGATGCTGCCGCGCCGGCGGCTGAATAAACTGTGTTCAGAGGCAGAAACAACCAACAAACAACGTCGTCTGTAAGCGCCTCCGTCACTAAACAGACCGGGAAGAAGCTTTACATTTGAGGAAATAATGAAAACTAAACATGAAGGTTTTTATTATTAATGGAAAAAAAATCCAAACCTACATGATCCTGTGTGGAAATGTGATTTCTCCCCCGTTACAACATAACTGTGGTTTATCACACCTGAGGCCCCGCCCAGGCCTGACTTCTGCCTCACCTGCTCTCAATCCACAAATCACTTACATAGGACCTGCCTGACAAAGTGAAGTAAACCAGAAGATTCTCAAAGGCTAGACCTCACGCGAGATCCAAAGAAATTCAGGAACAGCTGAGAAAGAAAGCAACTGGCATCCATCAGTCTGGAAAAAACTTTTCTGAAGCTTTGGGACTCCAGCGAGCCACAGTGAGAGCCGTCATACACAAATGGCAAAAACATGGCACAGCGGTGAGCCTTCCCAGGAGCAGCCGGCGGGCCGAAGTTACCCCAGGAGCTCAGCCACGACTCATCCAAGACATCACAAAAGACCCCACAACATCCAAAGTTGTGAGGATTTCTGCTTCTATCAAACAACCCTGAAGGAGAAGGTCTGGCCATCTGTTTGTGACCTCGAGCTGAAAAGAACTTGGGTTCTGCAGCAGAACAAAGATCCAAAACACACCAGCAGGTCCTCCTCTGATTGGCTGAAGGAAAAATTAAAAAAAGAAGGCTGTGGAGTGTCTAGTCAACGTCCTGACTTGAATCCTTTGAGATGCTGTCATGACCTTAAAAAGATGGTTCATGCTCGAAAATCCTCCAATGTGGCTGAATTACAACAATTCTGCAAAGATGAGTGGACCACGGTTCCTCCACAGCTGGAAAGTCTCATCACAAGTTATCACAAACACCTGATGGCAGCTGTTGCTGCTAATGGCGGCCCAACCCAGACCCGGCACAACAGGCAGACCCCAGTGGGCAAGGCCTGCCCATTCACAAGTCCCGCCCTCCCATCCAGCCATTTCATTTTTATACTTTTCAATATCATTTTTAATTATTTAATAAGTAAACACTTTGTTACACCACTGTAATGTATACTTCCCAGTTATTTCAGATATCATCACTGGTTGTCATTTTGTATCAACTTTATATAAACAGCTGGACAAAACAGAAACAGCAGGACATCTTCACGGTTTGCAGAGATAGTTTTTGATTTGAGTAAGTGGGCAAGCACCATGGAAGGGTTGATTCTCAATATTTTTCCCAATCAGTTTTACAGACACTGCTTAAGGCCACTTCCTGCTCCCTTATGTACGTAAATGGCGATGTCTCTTTCAACCGACTTTTGCATTGCCATGGTTGTTAAGTCAGTTCCTCCATTAGTGGGCAGTAATAGGTTCAGATTGTCTCGCTAGCGTACGTCAGTTTCAGACACCGTTTAGCAGCGGTAATGCTAGAAATTGTTTCCAACCAGCCAACACACCCTAACACGCACACAACGCGTCTTTTTTATAAAAGCTCCATTTTCTACAGTTGTTGTCTTCATCTTTATTCTTCTGCATTTTTTTTCTTTTCATGATCTTTTTCTTCTTCTTCTCTGGTTTGTTTCTTTTGCTGGTCGCATGTCAGCTAGTCTGCTCAGGACTGCCCCCACGATTTCTGGTGTTATTGCTTCGTCTTCTGCATAAAGCAACAAATAGCTAATCTCCCTGAAAATGGACCAGACGGACTAAACTGTCTGTCTGTCTGCATTTCCGCCTTTTAAGTTGAACATAAATGGGTCTTTATTCCAACATCAAGTTGTAGGGTTGGAACAGCTCAAACAGCTGTAACATCTTCTGCTGACAACTCTAACATCAGCTGTTACCAACTCTAACAAAAGCCGCTAACAGCTCTAACATCAGTTACAAACAGCTGTAACATCAGGCGCTAGCAGCTGTAACATCAGTTACAAACAGCTGTAACATCAGGCGCTAGCAGCTGTAACATCAGTTACAAACAGCTGTAACATCAGGCGCTAGCAGCTGTAACATCAGTTACAAACAGCTGTAACATCAGGAGCTAGCAGCTGTAACATCAGGCACTAATGTAAGTTTTTACATTAGCTGTTAACTGGTTGAGTTAGGTGATTGGGACTCCACAAACCAGTTATGCTTGGGGCACTCAAATGGATAGTAGTGGCTCTGTAGGTAAAAGTGGAGCAAAATTAATAGAAAAAGACTAATTGTTGTCTCAAATTTTAAGATAAACAGAGTTCTACTGATCCGTTTATGTTGACCCTTGTACAAACTGAAATCAAACTCGTCTCCCACTGTGACCCACTTCATGTGCTTGTGCATGAAGCTGATGGCATGCAGGACTGTGCAGCAGAGCTCTGTTCAGATCTGTGAATTCACACACACACACACACACACACACACACACACACACACACACACACACACACACACATTGCTATGCCTGCTTTCTGTATTCTGGTCACAGAGAAAACGTGCTCTTCTCCCACAGCAGCCACTGATTTGTATTGATTTTACTTATTAATTCCTGCGGGGATCATTAAAGAGGAAACATGTCAAAATTCATTCATTTACATACAAATCTGTGTTTTCCTGTTAATCTTGTTTTATTATATTTAAACAATCTGAACATCTGTGGATGGAGGACCTGAACCAGGCCTTCAGATTAAATCATTTTAATGTAATGAGTCAAACTGGAAAGCCTTTCTATGATGATGTATAGTTAATGCTAATTAATCCGATCATGGAGATCCTTCATGGGAAAAAACTGTTTGACTTTTAAAACTTGTTCAGTAAAATTTCTTCCAGCTGAACATCAACTTCATCTGAATTAGGTTAAAGATTTTTCTCCTGCACTGATTAAGCTGCTAAATTTCCTTTATTTTAATCTAAATGATACGTTTATAAAACATTTTGTTTGCTAAAACTGCAGCTCTACATTTAAAAATGGTTTTAATTCCTTATTTCACACATGATGTGTCTTCTAGCAGCTGCAAAACAGCATATGGGCTCGTAAACAAGGTGAAAACCCTGATTTTATTGGAGGAGGATGGGAAGAGGAGGCAGCAGGAGGAAGATGATGATGAAGAGGATGCCGCTGCAGTGTGAAGACCCAGGAGCTGAACCAGAAGGTGGTCCTGCTGCAGAGACCAGAGCACGTCGGTGCAGCAGGATATCCCACCGCCGAGGGACGGCGTGCAGCAGCTGCACGAGGCAGAACTGCTGCAGTCACACAGAAGCAGCACCTGAAAAATAACCATCCTGCCGACACGCAAGCATCGGCGGGGGAGGGGCCAGCCGCACGGACGGGGAGGAAGCAGCTGCAGAAATGACTGCCACTCACATGCACAGCAACAACAACCAAGAATGTTCAAGAACTCGTTGCTTTGGAATATAGCAAGACAGGTGTCTTTTTGCACTAGATGGCTAATTCCTAACAATGCAGCAGCGGCTTGGACCTCCAGCGCCACCTAGAGGGCTGCAAAAAGCTCCCAGTTTGGTATCTGTGGCTCAGAAGTTTTCAGTTAAAGATACCAGAGAAATTTCTGTTATCCATGAAACGCTAAGCTGTGATACAGCCTCCCACCAACTGTCTCTCCACCCGCCTCGCATCAGGTGAAATGAGTAATTCTACATCCATGATTTCATGATACTGGTGTTTGTGCGACTGGCCTGTTCATGTTAGATAAATATGTTTGTTTTGTACTCACAGTCCTGGCTGAAGCAGCTAACAGCTGCATTAGTTGGGTTAGGTGCGTGTTATTAAAACAAAAGTGAAAATAGAAAAGCTTGAAGTTTGAAAAACAAAGTGTTTTCCCGTTAAACTTCCGACTTTTTATCCCACAGGTCTTACAAGTGAGACAACAAACATTGCTTTAAGTACTCATCTTCTCTTTACATATGTGATAACTTGGGATCACTATTAAATCATGGAGTCCGCTCAGGAATGTCTTTGTCTTTTGTTTATTGAACACGGTCTGTCACTAGTACAACCTCTTACTAAACAACCCTCATTCTTTCGTAGTCTCAGGTTTCTTACTCTCTGTAAACCTCCAGGTAACATGAGCACGGTAGCCCTCTACTGGCGTGGCGACCGAACTGCAGGATGATTACTCAGTATACCACATCCCTCCCCTCTTAAGTTTAAAGCACTTACTGAAATTAACCTCACTTGCAGTAATGTTGCATACAGTGCTTTATCAATCTGAATTACTTACATTAACTACAAAACTGTACCCTTACGTCCCTTAACAGATAAAGGTTCATACCAAACGATGTCAATCTCAGTTTACAATGTTAAATTTTTTTTCTTTTTTTTTTTTTCTATGAACTAACTAGGAAGGTGGGTAGACTGCCAACACTTCCAGTGATTCCCAGAGCGTATTCTGGCTCTCTCTTGAGGGAATTCACTTCTATCTAACAAAGTCTTTCAGGTAAGCAGGTGTCTGTCTTGTGCGTTCAGATCTTCGCAGCCCCCGTGATGGTTCAGCTCCTGACTCTGGCAAATGTTCAGCTGGAGGATGAACCTGGGCTGGCCCCTCAGGTTGCTCTATCACTTCCTCTCTTACTGCTGCCGGGATGCCCGAGTCCGCCGGCTCAACCTCCCCTGGTTGCCTTGGCAACTGCAAGCTGTCAGGCTCTCCTCTCCCCTCAGGACTGGACACGTTGCTCCCTGACGCATGACGCTTGCGGACCTGGTCAACGTGACGTCTCATCACACGTCCATCTCCCGTCTGTACCGTATAAGAGACGGGACCAGTGTGCTCATCTATGACAGCTGGTATCCACCTTGGTCCATGGCTGTAGTTTCGGACATACACCTCATCTCCAGACGCAAAACTCCTCCACTTGGTGTGTGTGTCCTGATGTTCCTTTTGCTTGAGCTGTTTCTTACGAATCTTGGACTTCACATCAGGCAGAAGAAGATCTAACGTGGAACGCAGTCTTCTGGACATGAGCATTTCAGCAGGTGACAAGCCAGTAGTACTTTGTGGTGTTATCCTGTAGTTGAAAAGGAATCTGGCTATTTTTGTTTCTAGTGTGTCTCCGTTTGTTTTTGTTATTCCCTGCTTGAATGTCTGAACTGCTCTTTCTGCCAGGCCATTCGATGCTGGGTGGAAAGGTGCGGATGTTTTGTGTTGTATTCCATTCTGCTTTAGGAATGTTTTAAACTCTTGACTTGTAAAGCACGTTCCATTGTCAGATACTATAGTCTGGGGTAGACCATGTGTACTAAAGCACTGTCTCAGCTTTTCAATAGTAACCTGACTTGTAGCACTGTTTGTGAGATATGCATCAATCCATTTGGAATGAGCATCGACGATAATCAGGAACATCTTCCCCAGGTAAGGACCGGCATAATCGATATGCAGTCTGCTCCAGGGAGTTTCAGGCCACTCCCATGGATGAAGCGGTGCCCCTGCAGGACTCTTACTGTTTTGTTGGCAGGTGTGGCAGGACTGAACTTCCTTCTCAATATCAGAATCCATCCCTGGCCACCACACATGCGAGCGCGCTAAGCCTTTCATCCTGGATATGCCTGGGTGTGTGTTGTGCAACTGTTTCAATATGACGCTCCTTCCCCTCTTAGGAACTACCACTCTCGCCCCCCAGAGTACACAGCCATCAGTCACACTAAGTTCCAGCCTCCGCTGGCTGAACGGTTTAAACTCTGCATCCACCTCCTTTGGCCATCCTTTCAGGCACCAGAGTAACACTTTTGACAGTGCCACATCTTTGGCTGTCCACTGCTTCACCTGAGCCGTGGTGATTGGTGGATCTTCCATCACATCCAGCATAAGCACGTGGTCGGCGTCATCCTCTTCCTCTGTATGTGGCAGAGGTAACCTGCTCAGTGCATCAGCGTTCGCGTGTTCTTTACCTGGTTTGTACATTATTTTGTATTCGTACGCTCGAAGCAGGACTGCCCAACGCTGTACTCTCGGTGAACCCATCTGAGGAACGGGCTTCTTCTCATGGAAAAGTGATATCAGCGGTTTGTGGTCAGTGCTGATTGTAAACATCCGTCCGTAGATGTACTTATGGAACCGCTTAATTCCAAACATGATGGCTAAGCCTTCTTTGTCGAGTTGTGAATATCGCTTCTCAGCTGGTGTCAGCGTGCGTGACATAAAACCTAATGGTTTCTCGCTGCCATCTTCCATGACATGGGACAATACAGCACCTACTCCGTAGGGTGAGGCATCGCATGCCAGGACCAACTCTTTGTCTGCAGAGTAGTGACTCAGGACTTTGGTTGATTTCAGCATTTGTTTGGACAAACTGAAGGCATCTTCTTGCTCTTTGTTCCATGTCCACTGGGACTCTTTTCTTAGCAACTGATGGAGTGGAGCTAAGTGTGTGGCTAAGTTAGGGAGAAACTTGTTATAGTAGTTCAGTAGACCGAGGTAGGCTTTCAATTCGGTCACATTAGTGGGCCGTGGAGCCTCTTCAATGGCTGTCACCTTACTTTGTACTGGGTGCAGGCCTTCCGCATTGATCATGTGACCTAAGTACTCCACCTCGTTTCTCAGGAATGCACACTTGCGTCTGCGAAGTCGCAGACCAGCTTCTTTCAGCCTCCTCAGCACCTCGTCCAGCGTGCTCAGGTGCTCAGCTTCCTCTTTTCCAGTCACTAATATGTCATCTAAATACACCGCTACTCCAGGCAGGCCCTGTAGCAAGCTTTCCATGGTCCTCTGAAAAATGGCTGGGGCCGATGACACTCCAAAGGGGAGCCTATTGTAGGTGAATAGGCCGCGATGTGTATTGACTGTTAAGTATCTCTTGGACTCCTCGTCCATCACAATCTGCTGATAAGCATGACTTAAATCTAATTTGGAGAACTGTTTCCCTCCTGCCAGTATATGGAATAAATCTTCCACTCGTGGGATGGGGTACTGCTCCAGAGAGGAGGCGCTGTTGACTGTTAGTTTGAAATCGCCACAGACCCTGACATCACCATCCGGCTTCAAAACTGGCACGATGGGCGCTGCCCACTCTGCATACTTAACAGGTGATATGATGCCTTGTCTCTGCAGTCTCTCTAACTCCACGTCAACCTTAGCTCTCATGGCATACGGAACTGAACGGGGTCTGTAGAACTTTGGACGGGCTTCAGGTGACACTCGAATTGATGCTTTCATGCCTTGCAACATGCCTAACTCTTCTTTAAAAACATCTTCATGTTTTGACAGTACCTGCTGCAACCCTTGTGTCTCAGTCCTTGCATATTTTATCTCATCCCACTTAAGTTTCAGCGTTTTCAGCCATGCTCTTCCTAGCAAGCTAGGTCCAGTACCCTTCACCACGACCAGGGGCAATATTTTCACTTGCTGGGCATAAGTCACTTCCACATCTGCTACTCCTACCACTTTCATCTCTTCTCCTGTATATGATCTCAGGGTAATCTTGGTTCCTCTTAGCTGTGGACGCTTGTGCTCTTTCCACATTCCCTTAAACTTGGTCTCATTCATGACACTCACACTACATCCAGTGTCAATTTCGAAGTTTACTTTCTTCTTGTTCACCTCCATTTTAACTTCAAATGGCTTAGTTCTCTTAACTGAGGTTTCTGTTTTAATGCAAGCTAAGGTGAAGGCTTCCTCTTGCTCTGATGAACTTTCATCACCTTGCTTCTCACATACCTTATGTGCTTCCTGTGGACGCCTTGGTCGTTCGACTTTTCTTGGTTTCCTTTCATCTGTTCGGAAGCTCCTTTTATTTTTATTCCTACAAGCCCTAGCGATGTGCCCGACCTTGCCGCAGGCGTGACACTTTGCTTCTTTAAACTTGCACTCGACAGCATTGTGTTGTTTTCCGTTGCACCTGTAACATTCTTTGTTTCTCCAATTTCCCTTTTTCTCTTGTCCCTTCAATGACACGCTGTTACATGAATACTGCGTCCTAGTCTGCAGGTCCTGTACGTTCTTAGTGGCTGCTTCGGCTGCCACGGCAATCTGGAAAGCCTTCTCGAATGTCAAGTCAGATTCTGACAATAAACGTCGCTGAATCCTATCATCATTGATGCCGCACACTAGGCGATCTCTTAACATTTGCTCCAGTGTGGCGCCGAAGTTACAATCTTGAGCTAGTCGTCTCAACTCGGCTACATATGCACTCACGGTTTCATTGGGCTGACGGGAGCGAGAATCGAACTTGTATCTCTGCACGATCTCGCTTGGTTTAGGATTGAAGTGGTCCTTCATTATAGCTACTATCTGGCTATAGGTTTTCGTGCTAGGCTTATCCGGACTCACGAGGTTCCTTATGAGCTTGTATGTGGCTGGGCCTACAACGCTAATGAGGACAGCTCTCTGCTTGCCTCCGTCGTCAATATCATTAGCTTCGAAAAACTGATCCAGAATTTCGCAGTACTCCTCCCAAGTCTGCTCCTTGGAATCGAATGCCGACAGATTTCCTACCGTCACATTCATTTTCTCTTTGCATGTGCTCTCGGTGTGGTCCGACGTCCGCCTTTTCTTTTCCTTTTTTTTTTTTTTTCGTTCGTCTTGCCGTCTCCCGTCAAGCTCCAACCCAGCGCTCCTCCAGTATCCTCGTCGCCAATATGTGATAACTTGGGATCACTATTAAATCATGGAGTCCACTCAGGAATGTCTTTGTCTTTTGTTTATTGAACACGGTCTGTCACTAGTACAACCTCTTACTAAACAACCCTCATTCTTTCGTAGTCTCAGGTTTCTTACTCTCTGTAAACCTCCAGGTAACATGAGCACGGTAGCCCTCTACTGGCGTGGCGACCGAACTGCAGGATGATTACTCAGTATACCACAACATATTTAAAGATTGTGATATAAATTATTCCTAAGTTTAACCAGGATGTCCTGATTAATTTATCTCGTGTGGACAGCTATCATTTATCTTTGATTTCCTTGAGATTTGTCCTCTATTTATTTGCTGTTGTTGTTCATCCTGTTATTCTGGGTACATCCATTTATTTCTGATCATGACCATCTTTATCAGACACCCAGTGTTCGTTACGTGGTGAAGCACCAACACCTCACCGTGGAAACTGGAAACATTTTCTGTCTGAACATACTGTCCCAGTATGAAAGGACGAGTCCCGGAATGAGAGGTCTTTGTCCCGGTGTCTTGGTATGAGAGGTGTGTGTCCCAGTATGAGCGGACATGTCCCGGTATGATAGGTAGTGTAATATTACCGTCCTTGTGCTTCTTCCATAACTGTTATTTGTTTATTACTCCAGCTTTAGCTTATAATATTGAGAGTGTGGTGCTGTGTTGACAAGAATTTCTCCTCTGGGGATGAATAGAAATAGTAAAAATGTTATCCTGATGTTGTAATCTGGGGGCTGTAGTAACACTCAGAGACTAAATCATCTTATAGAAACAGCAGGCTCTGTTTATGATGATCAATATCTTTTACAGTAGAGGGCTCAGAACAGCTGGATCCCAACCAGCCCAGGCCTCCAGGTAGTGGACTTGCTCATGGACCAGCAGGTGAGGATGATGTTTTCCTGGTGGTAGAATTGATGTTTAGCAGATTAGTTCTGAAAGAAGGTCCCGTCATCATATTTTTATAATAATGACGGCTAATCCAGTTTTTAAGGCCCCTGAAGTTACATTTCTGTTTTTGGTTTTGTAGAACGAGGGGCAAAGTATTGAGATTTTGCTTTGAGTGCACCCAATTAATGCATTTGCTAAAAAAAAATTCTGGGGGGGCATGCCCCCAGACCCCCTAGCTGAATTTGGTCCCCCACCCACACAAACAAGGCTGTAATCATGAATACAGCCTACCCTAGATAATGGCAGATAATTTCATTTAGTCTTTTTCTAGGAACACGTCTGATCAGGCGTTTTTATGTGACATAAGCTCAAACTGACCCAATTCATGTTTTTGTCCACAGACTACATGGATGTTTGTAGTTATGCATCATTGACTTAATAACCTTTGGCCACCCTGCTATTTTCTCTGGCCACCATATGGCCACCCCCAACAAAAATCTCTGTGTCCCTGGTCCCGTTATAAAAGGATGTGTCCTGGTATGAGAGGTCTGAGTCCCAGTATGAGAGGTCTGAGTCCCGGTATGAGAGGTCTGAGTCCCGGTATGATAGCTAGACAGACAGACAGACAGACAGATAGAAAGATAGACAGATAGAAACTTTATTGATCCTGAGGGATCAGTCCCTAAATACACTCACTCAAAACTAAATAGGACTTGGTTTCCTCACATTAGCTTAAAACTAATCTAATGCTAGCACTAGATTAGCACTGCTATGTTGCTTAAGGTTAACAGGTTAACAGTCAGTAGTTGTACCTGCACAGGAACTAAATCTCTTCTAGAAATGTGCAGCCAGGTGTCAATATTCTTTAAGGTTAAATAACGAGAAATACTTTAATATTTACTTCAAACTGTTGTGGTGGAACTGGTGATCTATGCAGGTCTGGGAAGAGGTTTCTGTCAATCATCTGAGGTGGCACCTTGGGTGTCCAATCAGATTTGAGCATTGGCCAGCCCCACCCTGGCCACCTTTAGCTCCACCCTCAGGGGGATGACTGCAGCTATGAAACCCAGCTGCTATGAATAGAGCTGTAGAAACACAGCTGAAAAATTACTCAACCAAAATATGTCAGAGATGTTTCACTAGGAGCTCAGGAAACTGGGCCAGCTTGTGAAAAACAGAATGGGATATGTTTTCTTTAGTAGTCTAAGTCCATGTGACTTATTGTTCTATGAAATGTGCTCCATATCTAAACCTTGTTATGCTTCAAGTATGACCCACAACACATCACGCTGCTTTGCCACCAGCAGTCTGTGTGATAATCAGTCTCCATATGGCAGCAAAACCCAGCCAAACCACATGTCAACATTTAACATGTCACACTCCTCCAACAGACACACACACGACCTCAGCATCATGGCCAATGCAGAGCCAGCAGAGTCGTGCTGTGTGTGACATGCTGCACAGAAACACCAGCAGAACATTAGTTCCTGATCAAGCAGATGTCAGCATGATGGAGCGGTGGATGAAGAAAGCTGAGGATCAAGCTGCCTAACGAACTTTAAAGCTACTAATTAAGTGACAACAGAGGTCATTTAAACCTCTACATTAAAGAATCCTCACACACGACACAACCTGAATCAGTTATTTAAGACTATATTAATATTCTGTAATGAACATCCACAGAATTCCAGTTAATCACCAACTGATGAGAAATCAAACACATAACCGCCTCTTTCTCATCCAACAGGAACAGCGAAGAGTGAGAAACTTCTACTGGTTTTCTTCGTTGTGATGACATGATGGGCTTCGTAATGAACTAACAACCTGTCTCCTGACAGGTTACATCTGCTCATTTCATGGAAGAAAAGCTAGAAAATCTGTATCTGGACCACAACTCATCAGAAACATTCAGTGTCGGGCAGACATCGTACCACTTTGGAAGTCTTGGAGCAAAGCCATCGCCAGGCCTCTGTAAGAAGTCTGTGTCCCAGTAAGAGAGGACGTGTCCTGGTATGAGAGGACGTGTCCTGGTATGAGAGGACGTGTCCTGGTATGAGAGGACATGACCTGGTACAACCTCAGGAATAAAAAGTTAAGCCTCCAGCAGTGAGAGATAAGAAGACATAACTGTGGAAGGTTTTCTTAGACTCATTTATAAAGTCAAATAAAGCCATTTTTTTTAGGCTCCAACAATTCTAAACTGCCTTTTCTATTATATGATGACTTGTGCACGGCAACAGTGTGCACGGCAACAGTGTGCACGGCGGCAGCACGTGATATGCATCATCTATCTGTCAGGGACAGTGTGTGAAGAAGCTCTTGGTGTGTGTGTGTGTGACTGTGAATGAACTCGGCCAGTTTAACACCTCCGTCACATCCAGGCTCTACATGGATGAAGACGGAAGGTGATGAAGATGACTTTAGAGTTGATGAAGATGCTCAATAATGGAAAAAAAGTGACATGACTTTTTGTTTTCATGACTGTGTTAATTTAGTTCAGTTCAATCCTCCATCCTGGTTTAGAGTTAAACAAACGGCCATCAGGACCAGAACCAGGAAGGACGGGCATCTTCCTGGACCGGTTGGGGTGGAGGGGACAGGAAAGAGGGTCAACCAGCAGCAGAACTCGGATCCAGGGATTCCTGCTGAGAAAGAAGAAGAAAAACACAAAGTAATGCCAACAACGTCAGATGTTTCTACATGGAGAGTACAAAGAGCAGAGAGGAGCCCAGTGCATCGTGGGACGTCCCCCAAACGCTGGATCAGGGTCACCGAGCCAGACTTGCTATAAGATTTATCAGGAAGGAAAGTTAGAAGAAGATCTGAAGGTAGAGAGGGGATCTGATACCTGAAGCCAGACCGGGAGCTGGTTCCACAGAGAGGAGTCCAACCTCCAGGAACCACCAGTAAATCATGACCAGAATCGAGGTGTAAATCATCCATCCAGTGGATGATTCTTCTTCTCTGCTGCTGGAATAAAGATGTCTTCTCCAACAGATCCCAGCAGGCCACCACTCCTGTTTACATTCAGAACCAGATCCAGATCCAGGATCTAGATCCAGATCAGCAGGAAGTTTAATGTTCTGATTATCTGGAGTTTCTTGACTTTACACGTAAAATTCAGAATGAACGTTTATTCACAACACATGTTAATTAAACCTAAAAATGGAGAAAGCTGCTGTTTCCAGAAATGAGGCTTTATTATTTACAGAAGTGCTTCATGAAGCAGCATTTACTCCTCCAGCTGCCAGACCGCAGATGTTCCACATATTCACGTGTCCAGATTTCATCTCTCATTTATCAGATTTAATTACCCTGCTGGTGCACGTCATCACACCAAGTTCGCGGATCTCCTCTGCTTCTCGTGATGATGGAGCTGGATGGAGTTTCTCAGGAGGTTTCTACCAGCAGCATCACCTGGGTCGTCATCACTTAAACTAGCTTCTGCTGTGGCAATGAGCCACGTTTCCCTCAGGAGGGATCCTCCTCTGACACCTCCCAGGACCACCCATGTTCTGCTCAGAACCAAACAGACTCAGACAGAATCTCCTCCGTTGTCTGAAGCATCTGGATCCATTTTCACAGCAACTCCTTCTAACTGACAACGACCACGTTAAACATTCAGGGTGGATGGTGTGGTTTTTCTTCTCCTCAGTTGATTCAACCTGCAGAAACAAATCCAAGTTAAAGTTAGATCAGTGGTTCCCAACATGTGGTCCCTGAACCCTCAAGAGTGTCCCCTTAAAGCACATGGGATCCTTGAGGTATAGACCTGTGTGAAATGGTTTTCATCATCTGGACATTGCATCCACATGGAGGCGCCGTTGTCAGAGCCTGAAGCATTTAAAAACAGGTCCCAAAGTCAATTCGCTGTCTAACAACTCACTAGTGACCAGGGTCTAGGATTACTTTACTCACTCCTAGGCTTACATACTCCTCGGATTACTTTACTCTTTCCTAGGACTAGATTACTCACTCCTAGGACTAGTTTACTCACTCCTAGGATTACTTTACTCACTCCTAGAATTACTTTACTCACTCCTAGGACTAGTTTACTCACTCCTAGGATTACTTTACTCACACATAGGACTAGTTTACTCATTCCTAGGATTACTTAACTTACTCCGAGAACTAGTTTACTCACTCTTGGGACTAGATTACTCACTCTAGGATTATTTCACTCACTCCTAGGACTAGTTTTCTCAATCCTTGGGCTAGTTTACTCAAACACTGGGATTACTTTACTCACTCCTAGGACTAGTTTACTCACTCTGAGAATTAGTTTACTCACTCTTGGGACTAGATTACTCACTCTAGGATTATTTCACTCACTCCTAGGACTAGTTTTCTCTATCCTTGGCCTAGTTTACTCAAACACTGGGATTACTTTACTCTTTCCTAGGACTAGATTACTCACCCCTAGGACTAGTTTACTCACTCCTAGGATTACTTTACTCACTCCTAGGACTAGTTTACTCACTCCTAGGATTACTTTACTCACTCTTAGGACTAGTGTTCTCAATCCTAGGATTACTTTACTCACTCCTAGGACAACTTTACCAACTCCTAGGATTACTTTAGTCACTCCTAGGACTAGTTTACTTACTCATTAGTCTTGTAGGACTAGTTTACTGACTCATAGGGTTACTTTAGTCACTCCTAGGACTAATTCGCTCATTCCTAGGACTACTTTACTTACTCCTAGCATTATTTTACTCATTCCTAGGACTAGTTTACTCACTCCTAGGATTACTTTACTCACACATAGGACTAGTTTACTCATTCCTAGGATTACTTAACTTACTCCGAGAACTAGTTTACTCACTCTTGGGACTAGATTACTCACTCTAGGATTATTTCACTCACTCCTAGGACTAGTTTTCTCAATCCTTGGGCTAGTTTACTCAAACACTGGGATTACTTTACTCACTCCTAGGACTAGTTTACTCACTCCTAGGACTACTTTCCTCCCTCCTAGGACTAGTTTACTCGTTCCTAGGATTACTTTACTCACTCCTAGGACAACTTTACTCACTCTTAGGGTTACTTTACTCACCTCTAGGACTAGTTTACTTATTACTAGAATTACTTAACTCACTCTGAGGACTAGTTTACTCACTCTTAGGACTAGTTTTCTCAATCCTAGGATTACTTTACTCACTCCTAGGACAACTTTACCAACTCCTAGGATTACTTTAGTCACTCCTAGGACTAGTTTACTCACTCCTAGAATTACTTAACTTACTCCGAGAATTAGTTTACTCACTCTTAGGACTAGTTTACTCACTCTAGGATTATTTCACTCACTCCTAGGACTAGTTTTCTCAATCCTTGGACTAGTTTACTCATTCCTAGGACTAGTTTACTCACTCCTAGGATTACTTTACTCACTCCTAGGACAACTTTACTCACTCTTAGGGTTACTTTACTCACCTCTAGGACTAGTTTACTTATTACTAGAATTACTTAACTCACTCTGAGAACTAGTTTACTCACTCTTAGGACTAGTTTTCTCAATCCTAGGATTACTTTACTCACTCCTAGGACAACTTTACCAACTCCTAGGATTACTTTAGTCACTCCTAGGACTAGTTTGCTCACTCCTAGAATTACTTAACTTACTCCGAGAATTAGTTTACTCACTCTTAGGACTAGTTTACTCACTCTAGGATTATTTCACTCACTTCTAAGACTAGTTTTCTCAATCCTTGGACTAGTTTACTCATTCCTAGGATTACTTTTCTCACTCCGAGAACTAGTTTACTCACTCTTAGGACTAGTTTACTCACTCCAAGGATTACTTTACTCACTTCTAGGACTAGTTTAATCACTCCTAGGATTATTTTACTCACTCCTAGGACTAGTTTACTCACTCCTAGAGTCACTTAACTCACTCTGAGAACTAGTTCACTCACTCTTAGGATTATTTCACTCACTCTATGATTATTTCACTCACTCCTAGGACTAGTTTTCTCAATCCTTGGACTAGTTTACTCATTCCTATGATCACTTTACTCACTCCTAGGACTAGTTTACTCACTCCTAGGACTACTTTCCTCACTCCTAGGACTAGTTTACTCGCTTCTAGGATTACTTTACTCACTCCTAGAACAACTT
This sequence comes from Melanotaenia boesemani, assembly GCF_017639745.1. NCBI lineage: Eukaryota > Metazoa > Chordata > Actinopteri > Atheriniformes > Melanotaeniidae > Melanotaenia > Melanotaenia boesemani. Next base: position 33,678,708 of record NC_055698.1, on the reverse strand, counting down.
TACTCACTCCTATGGTTACTTTACTCACCTCTAGGACTAGTTTACTTATTACTAGAATTACTTAACTCACTCCGAGAACTAGTTTACTCACTCTTAGGACTAGTTTACTCACTCCTAGGACCAGTTTACTTACTCCTAGGACTAGTTTACTAATTTCTAGGACTACTTTACTCACTCTCAGGACAACTTTACTAATTCCTAGGATTACTGCTCTTGCTTTCTAGGAGTACTTTACTCAATCCTTATGGAAATATGCATTTAGGTAATATCCATCTATGTATATGGAAGTACATAATACACATATACACACATACACATATAGACATATCTACATATACACATCCATACACATTCATACACATATACATGTATACATATACACATATTTGTATATGTCTCCACATGTGTGTGCGTGAAGTGGTGACAGTGCAGGTAATGTGTCCAACTGACTCACGACATAATGATGCATTATAGAATCTAACTGCTGTCGGAATGAAGGATCTAAGAAACGCTCCTTCCTGCAGCCAGGATGATGTAGTCTCTAACTGAAGGAGCTGCTCAGGGAACCCACCATCTCATGCAGAGGGTGATGGTGGCTGTTCATGATGGATGCCAGCTTTGCTGATATGGTCCTCTCGCCCACCGCCACCACAGGCTCCAGAAACCCCAGTACAGAGCCTGATCTCCGGACCAGTTTTTCAGTCCTGTTCCTGTCCCTGTGGGACGACTGCCTAGAAGAGGGTGGATAACATGACGGTATCATAAAATGTCTTTCACAGAGTCCTGCAGATTCCGAATTAGCTCGGTCTCCTCAGCACATGGAGTCGACTCTACGGACGTCTGTTTGTGGTCCAGACCAGTTTATTGTTGAGGTGGACACCCAGGTATTTGTTAGAGTCCACTTTCTCAATGTCTTTTCCATGGATGTTCACCGGTGTGGTAGGGGGAGACTTCCTCCTGAAGTCTATGACCATCTTCTTTGTCTTGTTGGTGCTGATTTGCAGAGCATGGGTCTCACACCAGTGGACAAAGAGGAGATAACATTTCCATGTTCTACTGTGTTCCAGGTGAACTCTGACACAGTAACAAATATCTTGATTCTGACACTTCTGTATAATCTCACATGTCTCGGCTTTCTGTAGAGACCAGGATTATATGTACAGCCCTGGCAGTTGTGAAGATAAACTTTAATTCCTGCAATTCAGTCACCAAACCCACAGAAAATGGCGTCACCCAGCTCAGACGTGTCACTTGGTCTCAGCACATCATGCAAAGTAAATGCTACAAATAACAGTACCAATGATACAGAACTTCTTAAAAAAGCTGCTGGTATTATTACTGACCTTGAGGAGGACAATCGGCGTCTCAAAGCTGAGCTGAAGAAAAAAGAAGCACTCCTCCACAAACTTATGGACGTGGCCTGTGGACAATCCAAGCGTCTTGCCTCACTCAGCGCTGCTCTTCAGGACACTGCTCCGTGGGATCCATCCATCTGCCCACGGCCCTCTTTCTGTTCAACTCCCAGGCCAGGGTTGATATCAGATGAAGAGGTATTTGTCCGCAGTCCAAAGAGGATATCAGAAAATACGTCCCGATCGCCGCCCCTGAGCCTGTCGAACAGATACGCGGCCCTGGCTATCGACTCCCCAGCGCCCCTTCGTACTAGCAGAACGGCACAGGTCCCTCCAGACCTGGAGTCCTCTCTTGACTTCCCTGCGCTCCGGAGGAGTACCCCAGATTGTGCTGCTTTGCTGTGTGATGGGCTGGCTGATGCTGCTCCAGTTCTGGTGGAGCCCGAGACTCGTCCATCTCCTGGCCCAGTGTCCGAACACCACCGGATCCCTCAGCGTTCCACATCCCGGCCTATGTCTTCGGCCTCCCGCCGCCGCAGGCTCCTCAAGGAGGCTGTGCTCCGGCGCTCCGGGGGTGTTTTTCCTTCTTCCACACCACCTCTGGCAACGCAATGCGCGGGGCTCGAGTCTGTTGTCCCACAGCCTGTCTCCGACATGAGAAAATACAATCCAGTTGAAATATCTTCACAACCCCAGGACATCCTACATTCGTCCCCACCAAGGCCACTCTTCTCTCCTACTACGGTGATAGTTGGAGATTCAATCATAAAACACATCCGATTTTTCAATGCAGTTACACACTGTTTTCCTGGTGCTTCAGTCTCCGATATTTTAAGTAAACTCCCGGTCATCCTGCAGTCAGCTCCTGTCACAGTCCACAGGCTCATAATTCACGTGGGGACTAATGATACAGCACACGAGCATTCAGAAATCACTAAAAAACACTTCATTGAGCTTCTCACTTTCCTCGACTCTGTAAGACTGAGTGTCTTCATTTCAGGCCCCATTCCCACGTTGTCCCGCGGCGCTGGCCGGTTCAGCAGAATACTTGGACTTAATACTTGGCTCCACTCAATCTTCAGCTCCCATAATGTTAGTTTTATTGACAATTTTAATTTATTTTGGAACCGTGCCTCACTGTTTTGTGGAGATGGCCTTCATCCGAACAGGTCGGGTTGCCGCATACTTGCGGCTAATATGCAACACGCGGTGCAAACTTGCACACGTGCATGACTGTTTACATTTACATCAAACGCCCCCACTGTGACCTCTGCCTCTTCTTCTCCGATGACTGCACATTCCACCGCCGCTGAGGTCGCCTCCTGCTGGCCACTGCAGTATGAACCCTCAGATTTATGCCTACACCTCCATCCTGACCTGGCTGTCTTTCCCCGGCGGAGAACCATTCACCGGGGTTCCCGGCGGAACTACCACTCGGACAACTCCAAACAGATAAAGTCCATTTGGTCCACATCCAGGCGCCCTCATCGGAACACCGGTCGTGCTGCTGATCACAGTGTGCTAGCCCACCTAGCTAGGTCGGCTACCAACTCTGACACCACCGTAAACTTCAGTCTTCTGAATATCCGCTCACTAACTGACAAGGAACATCTCGTCCAGGATCTTCTCGTCGACCGTGAGTTGGATTTTTTATGTTTGACTGAAACTTGGCAGCAGCCAAATGACTACACTTGCCTAAATGGAGCTAACCCGCCTGGGTTTGTTTACTATTGCAAACCACGTGACTCCGGCCGTGGAGGTGGTCTCGCGCTGTTTGCCCGTGAGAAGTGGAGAGTCTCACAGGTCTCTGCCCCTTCCGCTCCCTCGTTTGAATCAATGGTCCTACTGCTGCCTGGTCCTGTTCCAACCTTCATCGCCACAGTTTACCGTCCACCCAAGCCCAATAAGGACTTCTTAAATGACTTCTCTGCATTTCTGGCTGATCTCTCCTCACGATCGCCCAACATAATAATTCTTGGAGATTTTAACATCCATATGGACAATGTAAATAATATTCTCACCAGGGATTTTATGTCTTGTCTTAACAGTTTTGGTCTCCAGCAGTTTATTACTGCTCCAACTCATTCAAAAGGTCATATTCTTGACTTAGTTTGCTGTTCAGGTTTAATTCCCACTGGTTGCAAAACAGATGTGCTCCCCTTCTCTGACCATATGATCATTTCTTTTTCTGTCAGTCTGGTTCTTGCAAAAAACAAGCGCTCACGTGACATATCCTTCCGTAACATTAAGGACATTAACTTGGACACTCTCTCTACTGCCATTAACGCTCTACCCCACCCTGACAGTTTCTCTAGCCCTGATGATCTTGTCTCACATTACAATAACAGTCTTCAGAATCTGCTCAATAACTTGGCCCCTCTAAAAACTAGATCAGTCACTTTCAACTGCTCTTCACCCTGGTTTACCCCTGCTCTCAGAAAACTCAAAACCAAAGGACGTCAACTGGAGCGACTCTACAGGAAAACTGGTTTAACTATCCACCAGGAAATGTATCAAAACCACATCACTTACTATAGGGACTGCTGCAAACTTGCCAAATCCACCTATTATTCTAGTTTAATTAATTCTAATGAAGGTAACACAAAGGCTCTATTTTCTCTCTTGAACAATATTACACAACCTCCTGACTCCCTTCCACCTCACATGGCCTCATCTGCTTTCTGTAACAGTCTAATCTCATTCTTCACATCCAAAATCCAGAATATTCATCAACATCTCGCTCCAAATGTTTCTTATAATCCTTCTCCATTACCTCCCCTTCTGCCTCCTTCCATCTCTCTTTCTGCATTTACTCTCCCCCCTATCACTGCCATCACTGAATTAATAAGGAAATCAAAATCATCCACCTGTCGACTAGACCCCATCCCAACCTTCCTAGTAAAAGCATCTGCTTCCTCACTGGCGCCGCTCATTACTTGCATCATACACTCCTCCCTCACCACTGGTCTGGTCCCCCCATTGTTAAAAACTGCTGCCATCACCCCAATACTTAAAAAACCCGGCTTGGACCCTAACAACCTTAATAACTTTCGTCCCATCTCCAATCTGCCGTTTATTTCAAAACTACTGGAAAAAATAGTTTCCTCACAACTCCGAGCCCATCTATCCATTAACAATCTATATGAAGAATTTCAATCTGGTTTCCGTCCACTCCACAGCACTGAAACAGCATTACTAAAAGTCACCAATGATCTCCTTCTAGCAGCTGACTCTGGTTTATTATCCATTCTTATCCTTCTCGATCTGAGTGCGGCCTTCGATACTATTTCCCACTCCATCCTTCTGACTAGACTCTCCTCTATTGGCATTACCCACACCCCTCTTAACTGGTTCAAATCATACCTTTCTGGCCGCACTCAGTTCGTACAGCTGAAATCATCCCATTCCCAGTCACTCCCAGTCACCACAGGTGTGCCCCAGGGCTCAGTCCTGGGGCCCCTGTTGTTCATCATCTACCTCCTCCCCCTTGGTCATATCTTCAGAAAACACCACATACATTTCCATTGTTATGCGGATGACACCCAGCTCTATCTCTCCACAAAGCCAAACTCCACTCTCCCACCTACCTCACTCACAGATTGTCTTCATGACATTAAGTCCTGGTTCACTTCAAACTTTCTCAAATTAAACAGCAGTAAAACCGAAATGTTACTAGTTGGCACCAAATCCACCCTCTCTAAATCTGATAGTTTCTGCATTCCCATTGATGACTCTTCCATCTCTCCCTCCCCTCAGGTAAAGAGTCTGGGTGTCATCCTCGACAGCACTCTGTCTTTCACATCACACATTAATAACATAACACGGTCCGCATACTTCCATCTCCGCAATATCAACCGCCTACGCCCCTCTCTCACCCCTCACACCACCGCCATACTTGTACACAGCCTGGTCACATCACGCTTGGATTACTGCAACTCCCTTCTGTTTGGTCTTCCCCAGAAATCAATTCATAAACTTCAGCTGGTACAGAATGCAGCAGCCAGAATCATCACTAGAACCCCATCCATCCATCATATCACCCCCATCTTACAGCAGCTCCACTGGCTCCCCATCACCCATCGCATTCACTATAAAATTTTGCTGTTAACCTTTAAGGCCATACACAACCTCGCCCCTCCATATTTTTCTGATCTCCTCCGTGTTGTCAAACCGGTCCGTTCCCTCAGATCCTCCTCTGCAATTCACCTCATCTTCACCCCCGCTCGCCTTGTCACCATGGGGAGTAGAGCTTTCAGCTGCTCTGCTCCTCATCTGTGGAACTCACTCCCCCCTGACCTCCGCAACTCTGATTCTATTCATCTGTTCAAATCCAAATTGAAAACACATCTGTTTAAACTGGCTTACTCATTATAATATGTACATTGTTGCAATCACTGTTTTATGTTTTTCTTGTATTTTATTTGGATTTATTCATTGTTGTGTTTTATTGTACGGTGACCTTGAGTGTGAGAAAGGCGCCTTTATAAATAAAATGTATTATTATTATTAATTTGTTTTAGATATGTTATTTCAGACAATATGCAGGAAAAACTGACCTTGTCATAAGCCACATAAAACTCAGGTAAACATGTTGGTTTGACTGAATTCAGATCTCTCCCAGCTGATGTGCAACTCCTGCATGTAACAGTGAACCAGCTGATATCTGTGTCAGTTTTACCAGGTAGCAGTCTTAAAGAGTTTTACTTTAAAAGACTCGAAGGTGAAAACAAACCTCAGATACGCTGCATAAACATCACACGTCATGTTAACATTTTCCCTCCAGCTCTTCCTCCTCCAAAATGTAAAAGCAGCTTCTCCTCCCGGTCCAGAAGCAATTTAACGTCTCTGCGTGCAGCAACACACCTGCCTGTCTGCTCAGCTGTTACCTCCCATTAACCAGCTCATTCCTCCTGCTGTATGAACCCACGCCAACACCTGGATGTACTGCACATGCACACACACATGCACAGAAATACTGCATGATACACTGCAAACACAAAAAAACATCCATACACAACTAAACACACACACCTCCATACAAACATTCATGAGCATGCAGAGCTCGTTTTCCAGCTTTGATCCAACTGTGAGACATCGGAGCGTTGCATGAATAAACCAATAAACAGTACAGAGGAGGAGGAGGAGGAGGAAGAGGGATGGCAGAGATGAAGAGAGAGAGGGAGGAGATGAAGCAGTTACTGTTAACCGAGAGAGAGACGTTGAAGAGACGAGTCCTGACATAGCTCATCTTCACTGCTTTCCAGAGTCCAGACAGCAGGACAGACTGCTTCTACGGCAACACACACACATACACACACATACACAACCTTCCTCCTCCTCATTTATCCACACTGCTTTCACCTCTTTACAACACCTCCCTCCTCTCCCAGCTTGTCTCATCTATTGTTTGCCCATCCTCCTCCTCCTCCTCACCTCTCAGCCTCCCTCTATCTCTGCCCTCTTCTTCCTCTCTTCGCTCAGTCTCAGCCGTCTCAGCGTCTTCCAGCTTGTCTTCCCTCCTTGAATGCCCTGTCCTCTCATCCTTCAGCCTTCCTCCGAAGGTAAAGCAGGTTTATCTGTAGATCACATGAAACATTAAAAGCATCACAGCAGGCTGCAGCGGAAGCATTTACATGTACATTAAAAACAAACTTTTCATGAATAAATTAAATAAAGACAGAAAAAGCCTAAATAAACGAGGAAAAAATGCCAGAAATCAGAGTTCCAGTTTGAGGAATGAATAGATTTAAAGCAGCAGAGTTTCAGCAGACTTGCAGGTTTCTGGGAGTTTGTTCCTGAAACTGAACACTGCGTCTCCAAATTTAGTTCTGATCTAGGAACAAGAAGTAGTCCTGATCCTGATGTCTTGAGGGATCTGGTTCATAACAAACCAGATGATCCCGAATGGATATTGATCCTAAACCATTCATGACTGGAGAATTATGGTCCAGGTTCCTGGTCTTAGTGCTGAAGCAGCAGCGTTCTAGACTAACTGCAGCTGTCTGGTGTTTTTAACTTTGCTGTTTAAAACTGACTTTTAATCCAGAAACTATTATTTCAGTTTAGTCTTCATTTAACTGAAGGAAGTTCTGGCCCATCCGATCTTTAATCTGATCCATCAAGGTGATCAGCGTCTGGATCGGACTGTAGCCTCCCGGTGAGATGGTTATGTAGATGTGTGTGTCATCAGCATAACTGTGGTAACATGTTTAGTTGTTTTACATAATGTGAGCGAGTGGCAGCATGTAGACGTTGAACAGCAGTGGCTCCAGGATGGAGCCTTGGGGAACTCCACAGGTTATTTTGGTTCACTCAGATTTATAGTTACCTGTAGACACAAAGTAGTCCCTGTCAACAGATGTTTCTCTGGAAATGAGGATAATGAACGTTAGCAAACTCAGACCAGGTGGAAATGCTGATTTTGTAGGATGTAAACAGGACTAAAAATGCAGAGATGGAGGTCAGTGATTGGTTCATTTAGAGATGAGGTAGTGGTACCTTAGATGGTCTGTATGGACCCTTAATCAATCATATCGGGTGTCGTCTTCTAGACTTTCCATGATTTTTCCTGCTGTAGACCCTGTGACCTTCCATCTGTTCTAACCGGTCCATACACTGCCTCCTACTGGCTAGTGGAATACTGCAGACCAGAGCTGATCACATTTGATCTGACATCAGCTGATCACGGTTGATCCGACATCAGCTGATCACGCTTGATCCGACATCAGCTGATCACGTTTGATCCGACATCAGCTGATCACGTTTGATCCGACATCAGCTGATCACGTTTGATCCGACATCAGCTGATCACGTTTGATCCGACATCAGCTGATCACCTTTGATCCGACATCAGCTGATCACATTTGAGCAGACATCAGCTGATCACGTTTGATCCGACATCAGCTGATCACGTTTGATCCGACATCAGCTGATCACGTTTGATCCGACATCAGCTGATCACGTTTGAGCAGACATCAGCTGATCACGTTTGATCCAACATCAGCTGATCACCTTTGATCCAACATCAGCTGATCACGTTTGATCCGACATCAGCTGATCACCTTTGATCCAACATCAGCTGATCACGTTTGAGCAGACATCAGCTGATCACGTTTGATCCAACATCAGCTGATCACATTTGATCCAACATCAGCTGATCACGTTTGATCCGATATCAGCTGATCACCTCTGATCTGATACCGGCTGAGATCAGAGCTGATCATTCATCTGTTTTATTGACGAGGGAACTGAACTGAACTTGAAGGAAAGTTGTAAAGAAAAGCTGGCGCTGCTTTAACGGAGCGTACAGACCCATGGCCAGTTACCTGCTGTTCAGGTGAACTTCGTACATGACTCTCAGCTGAAGTTCTGGGAAATCTGCTGCCTGGATGTTTCTGTGTTTAACAAACTCTCAGCTGCAGCTTCATGAAGAAACTTGTCGTCTCTCTGATCGGTGAACTCTGCAGCTGGGTTATCTTCTTTACATCACGAGTGCTTTATGACTGAACTTTCTTCAGGTCAGCATAAGTTCAACCTGAAATGAATTTTCCTTCCCGACTGCTCGGAGCTGTTTACGTTGAGCAGGAAGTTCATGACAGATGCAGCTGCAGCTTTCCTGCTGCTTCCTCTTCCAACCATTTACAATACAAAGACTATTTCACGTTCAGTATCAGTTCATTCGGCCTGTGTCTGCATGTCTGCACTTATTCTCCTTTTCTAACTGCAGGAGTTATTTGGATAAAACTGCCAACTATTTGCAAATGAGGCAAGTTTAATTTTAAAGTGAGGTATCTGCCATTTGGATAACATCCACATCTTTCAGAAAATAATTGCTGGTGTGACAAAGTATATTTGGATGAAACTATTTTCTATTATTTCTGAGAAAGCGAGATACTTTTTCCTCCAGTCGTGTAGGAGGAGAGAAGCTTTATTAAAAAATCCAAATCATAAATCAACGGTTTTTTTCCCCCTTTATTAACCATTTTAAATTACTGGAGTCATCTCTTCTGTTTTGGTTATTTCTGATTAAAGACTTTTATAGTTTCTTTTCCATCCAGCTGATCCTGATCTGGAGTTTATCTGCAGTCAGCTGAACATTTAGACGGACTCAGATCTCAGCTTCACTGCTCAGAAACGCTGATGTCTGTTGTTGGAGATATTTAAGCTGCAGATGTCCTTCAGAAAACATTCAGGGACATCAGCTGGACTCAAAAGCAGAATCTGCTCCCTCTTATAGGGTAATGACCTCAAGTTCAAGTTCAAGTTCAAGTTTATTTATATAGCACATTTTCTGCAACAGCAGTTGCCCCAAAGTGCTGAACAACAGAACAAAAACACTCCACAGTTAAAATAAACACTACACAATAAAACAATAAAAACCAATAAAAATAAAAACAGAAATAAAAATTGATAAAAAGATAAAATCTATAAAATAATAAAAACAACAAAACTAGAATTAAAAACTAGAATAAAATTAAATAATAAAACACGCGAATGTCAAGCTCAGTTTTGTTCAAATGCCAGTGCAAAGAAGTAGGTTTTGAGTAAAGACTTAAAACCAGCGACAGACTGAGCCGCTCTGATGTGAAGGGGAAGCTGTTCCACAGCTTAGGAGCGGCAACAGAGAAGCTCTGTCGCCCTGGATTTAAGTCTGACATTTGGGACCTTCAGTAGGAGCTGTGAGAAGGACCTCAACGTCCTTGCTGGAGCATGCTGGTGTAGCAACTCTGACAAGTACGAGGGAGCCAAACCATTTAAAGCTTTAAAAACAATTAATAAAATCTTATACTGGGTCCTAAACATAACAGGAAGCCAATGCAAAGAGGCGAGCACAGGGGTGATGTGATCACGTCGTCGTGTCCCTGTAAGCAACCGAGCAGCAGCATTTTGGGCAACCTGCAGTCGATGTAGAGATGACTGGTCAATGCCGTAATATAGGGAGTTACAGTAATCTATGCGGGACATAATGAGCAGGTGAATAACTTTTTCTAGGTCATGCTTGGGCAGGTAGGGCTTTAACTTGCTGAGCAGCCTCAGATGGAAAAACACACTTTTGACTACAGAGTTAACCTGCCGGTGGAAGTTAAAGGAGTTATCAATAATCACACCCAGATTTTTGGCATGGGTTCGACAAAATGAAGTAAGCGGACCGAGAGCACTAACTGCACCATTTAGAAGCTCTGAATTTCCAAAAACAACAATATCAGTTTTGTCCTTATTTAAGTGGAGGAAATTTAAATCCATCCAGGCTTTTAGATCATACAAGCAGCTGAGAAGGTTGGTCAGAGAATCCCCCTGTGGTTTTAAGGGGATGTAGATCTGAACATCATCAGTCACACTGTAGCCCCGCCCTAAAATACACCTTAGCTCAACAGGAGACACAGCCAACATGTAGGGGATTAAATCCCGTCCGTTTAGCATCTGGACAAAACACCACATTTGTCTGGAAAATGAACACAGAAAAGTGTCGAATAATGTTACCTAAGTGGGATTTTAATCCAGCAAGTAGACACAACAATGCATTAATGAAGAGATCATCAAAGTCATTAAGAAAACATTAGCAGAGAATTACAGAAGGTATCAAAAGTTTTCACACCCCTGATGAAATTACAGGTTTCTATTTTTTAAAAAATTAAACCAGAATAAATAGAAATTAATTAATACGTTGCATCTGCTGTACCAGGCGGTGATGCAGCCAGTCAGGATGCTCTCTATGGTGCATCTATAAAAGTTGCAGAGTGTCCTTGAGTTGAGCCTCCGTAGCCTGCGGAGGAAGAAGAGCCTCTGTCTGGCTGACTTTGTAATAAAGTCAGTGTGATGAGACCAGGTGAGGTCCTCACTGATGTGAACCCCATTGATGGAAAGGGGGGCGTGTTCCTCCCTCTGCCTCCTCCTGAAATCCACAATCAGTTCCTCAGTTTTGTTGACGTTAAGATGGAGGTTGTTGTCCTGGCACTAAGATGTCAGCATCTGACCTCCTCTCTGTAGGCCGTCTCGTCATTACCGGTGATCAGGCCAATGACGGTCGTATCGTCAGCAAATTTAACGACGGTATTGGAGCTGTGGGTGGCTACGCAATCATGCATGAACAAGGAGTACAGCAGAGGACTGAGCACACAGCCCTGGGGGGCGCGGGTGCTCAGAGTCAGGGTGGAGGAGGTGGTGCCACCCATCCACACCACCTGTGGTCTGCCTGTCAAGAAGTTCAGGATCCAGTCAAAGAGGATGCTGTTGAGCCCGAGGTCTCTGAGCTTGGTGACAAGTTTGGAGGACACAGTGGTGTTAAAGGCTGAGCTGTAGACAATAAACAGCATCTCACATATGTGTCCATCTGGTCCAGATGGGAAAGGGCAGTGTGGAGGGTGAAGGTGATGGCATCTTCATTGACCTACTGGGCCTGTAGGCAAACTGAAGTGGGTCTAATGAGTCCAGGATGGAGGAAGTGATGAATGACTTGACTAACCGCTCAAAGCACTTCATGATGGTGGAAGTGAGGGCTTCTGGGCGGTAGTCATTCAGTAAAGGATTCTGGTTCTCTTGGGGACAGGGACAGTGATGGTCTTCTTGAAGCATGTGGGGACTAGTGTGCCTCTAGAGAGAGAGTGGCGCCACCGGAAGCTCAAAACACTTGCCGATCACGTGGTCCATGTAGCCTCCAAAAGTTCCAGGAAGTGCTTGGCGGCCAATACAAAGGCGTGCGTATGTATGGCTTCCCCAAAGACAGGGACAGAAGGAAAATATGGATGGCCAAAGTCAGCAGGATACATTTGACCACCATCAGGGACTGTAAAAACAAAAAAATATGTGAGGTAATCATATTAAAACAATGCGTTTACACATTTTCAAAGACCATATCATTGGGACACACCGAGAACACATCACAGGGAGATATATATTGTTGAGGTTGCAGAATGTAGAAAAAAAAGACAGGAAACAACACTTAACAAACCAGGAAGGTGAAGAAGAACAGTATCCCAGTTAACGTCAGGCAACCCCAGAACTGCTGAAAGTTCTTCAGGACAATGCTGCACGAGGGAAGAGTGATATACTTCCCTTAAGCATCTCTCTGCTTCTCTGCTCTCATCCTGCACACTGAGTGCTGAGTGCTGTCTACTGCAGCAAATGCACTCAAGTACAATCAGCCACTTATTTTGTATTTGTATATTTTGTTAAGTTCTTAAGGTTAACATGTTTGTTACATTTAACAGGTTTTATAGTTGTAAAGATTGTAAACACATATACTAAGAGTATTGTGCTATCTAATACTGTGTATTCATTTTCATATCTTTGTCCATAATTCCACAGCCTTATAAATACATTAAAATTAAATAAAAATGTAACTACAATCGCTCTCCCTACACATTAACGTCGCTATCAACGGCGCTGGATCAATTTATATTGACGAACAGAATTTACATTCATCAGCCTGTGGCTTCTGCTGCTATCAGTGTGCTAGCATAAACTTTTATCGGTTTATAATCTCTAAATATATTAATCTAGACGGTGACAATCCATCAACATATTTATTTACTCCTGTCAAGTTGATTTCGATGCACAACTGATATGGAAATATGACTATTAAAACATCTTACCTTGAAGAAGTGTAGCTCCGACAATCTGCTCCATTGAAATACATTGACCGTCGCTTAGCTTTTGCTAACTTCCGGGAACTTTTGAGGGGCTCCATACGCCGCCATTGCTGTGAAAAAACTGAACCATTGCAGTGAACGGAGATGGCGCCACTCTCTCTCTAGAGGCACACTAGTGGGGACTACAGACTGAAGCAGTAACATATTGAAAATGTCTGAAAAGACGTCTGCCAGCTGGTCTGCCGGGGACGCCGTCAGGTCCAGTAGCCTTATGTGTGTTTATCCTTCTTAAAGTTCTGCACACGTCTGGTTATCACAGGTGGGCAGTGGTCCTCCTGAGCCTTTTGTACCTCTGTATCTGTAGAGGTGTTCTCAAAGCCACAGAAAAGGTGTTCAGATCTTCAGGCAGAAATACAGACATCACCTCAGTATTGCTGCTCGACTTTTTGTAGTCAGTAAGAGTTTTTAATTCGGCCCACATGCTCCTGGTTTTGGAGTCCGTGTAATAAGACTCTACTTTGTCCCTGTACTGTCTCTTTGCGCTACATATAGCTTTCTGGAGCACGTACCTGGACTTCCTGTACTCATCCAAGTCACCTGAGTTATAGTCGTCTGTCTGTGCTTTAAGTTCAGCACCGACTTCACCGTTAACCCAGGGATTCTAAATTGGAAATGTCTACACAGTAATCCTCAGTACGACGTCATTGATGCATTTCCCGATATAACCAATGACCGCGTCCGTGTTCACGTCAGTATCCTCAAACACACCCACTCCGTCGTGGTGAAGCAGTCGCGCAGAGCCAGGTGTGATTGGACGAACAACTGCTGAATGGTCCGTGACACTTCAATTTCTGTCTACAGGAAGGCAGCAGCAGAACTGAGGCGTGATCAGATTTGTCTAAAGTGAGAGAGGGCCTTATTCGTGTTTGTGTAAGGGGTGTAAACATGATGGAGTGTGTTCTTGCCAGCGTAGAAAAGCTGATGTGTTGGTGGTATCTCAACAGGACTTTCCTCAGGTTGGTGCTGTTAAAATCCCCGGCTACAATAAACGACTCCGGCCATGAAGTCTCAGCCCTGTCGATAACTTCACACAGTCCTTCCATGGCCTCGTTGGCCACGGTAGCTAGGTTATCAGCATGTGGTGGAACACACACTGCTGTCATGACAACCGATGTGAACTCACATGGAAGGCCAGCATCTGATCATGAGGTGCTCCAGGGCCAGAGTACAGCCCATAGAAATAATTCCCACATCTGAGCACCACTTGTTCACCATGAAACAGACACCACCTCCCTCGCTCAACTATGGTTCAACATAGTTTTCATTCAGAGAGAAAGTGATGTTCTGAAATTATAATTAACCCTTGTCCTTTATTGAGCTTTTACAATATATGAACAATATATCAGAGCAATGAAAGTTGAATTTACATGGTAAAAATGCAACACAGCACATAAACAACCTCTACAACAAACCTTTAAAAATCAAAGATCATCATTGCACAGTACACCAAAATACTACAAACCAGTACCACACATCATCAACCCTGCAGATATAAGCCCCTCAGGACAGGAAGAGTTAACAGGTCCAGCTTTTAATCTTAAACATCTGCATATCTGGAATTAATTTAATCTCAGTTGGCAAAATGTTCCAGAGTTGACATCAGACTCTCCAAATATAGATTTTACAGTTACTCAGGTACCATCATGCTTTTAGATGCACCTGGAAAGAGCTTCTGAATCTGAGTCCATTTGCTGGGAAACTTGCTTCATTTGGGGTATTGTGAATGAGTAAATGAATTCTGATTCAAATCAAAGAAGCGGACTTGGTCCATTTCAAAGGGGCCAAATACAAGAAGTGGACTATAAAACAAAGTGTATCATGGCTAAACACAACCACAACATATGCATGCGCATATGCATGGACGGAAAAAATGTCTCGCAGTCAGACATGAAAGCACTTAGTTCAGGGTGTGTTAGTCCTCCAATCCACCAGAAGGCAGCACTTCAGTTTGCTTTTGGTGGATTTTGGTCACTCCCACAAGTTTTCCTCTTCCTCAGACACCAGGTGTGTGACGCTGTCATTTATTTATTTTATTTTTTATTGGTTACTGATTTATCAACATGTTTAAAAACTGGTTTATGGTTTGAAGTCTACCCTGTGGACAGAAGTTAGAATGGAGACTGTTGCTGCATTTTGCTCTTACATCATATTAAATCGGATATTAACTGTCTACTCCAGAGGGTTTAGAACTAATTTAGTATAGAGTGTAAACTGGAAATCAGTTTAAAAATTGCTGAATAGATTAAAAAATTAGCAGCATCAGCGCCACAGTATAAAACAGCATCATCTGCATACAGGTGAACTTGACGAAAGAAACTATTTGATCCATGTAAATGGGCAACAAATTAGGCCCCAGAATTGTGCCTTGAGGGACACCATACAGACACACTGCTGCTGTCTCTGAGGTAAATGAATGCACTTGAGAAAAAGTTGAACCCACTAATGGGAATTCTTTCAGGAGCGGACTGCATTCAGCTGTCATAGAAAAGTCAATAAAAATGAGCTGCACAGTTTCTCTGTAATAATCATAGTTTAAAACATGAGTTTTAGCTTTCCTCTAAAACCTGGCTGATGTGTACAGCTTGATGAGAGGCATGCATTAAACTGGTCATTTAATTATTTACATATGGGTTTTAATATTGTTGCTGGGGAATGTGATTTTGAAGCTATTTAGACCTTCATGTGGAGGGTTTACAAATACGAAAAGCAGCTGTGTCAGTATCAATCTGTAAGTCTGACCAAATATGTCCAGTATTGGTCTGTCCAGAGGACCTGGTTCCAGAAGTCTGGTGGTTTGTCCAGATGCATCTTTGCAAACCTAAACCCTGTTCCTTTTTTCACCTGCAACCTTTCCCAGTAAGCCATACTGGTTCAGTCTTTTTGTAACTGGACTGCCATCAGCTTTAACTTTTGACCTGCTAACTGAGACCTGGAGAGTCTGGGATGGAGATCTTGGGGTTCTTCTTGGGCTGAAATTGCTGGGATGTCCACTCCAGGAGCATTGATGGCTGTCTGGTGAGTAATCTTTCTCTTTACAGGATGATGGAGTCCAGATAGTCTGGAAATGATCTGATAACCTTCCCAGACTTCTCTGAGATCGTTGCTGATGTCTTTTTGGCATTGTGTTAACACAGACCCGGAACTAACGAGACGTCTGTTTCAGAGGAACTCCTACTGATTATGATCAGTTAATCAGAGCATTGATCAGCAGCTGATCCTGATGCTCTGAACTTACGGAGGTTGTAATGGTGGGTGCAGTTTTTTACACAACGATTCTGACTTTTGGCTTGTTTGCTCTTCCTTTTCCATGACTGTACACCTTCCTCCTATCTGCCAGCTGTAAAGGATAATTATTCCCAACAAGCATCCCCTGGGGCAAAGCTGCATTATTCAAAGCTGCTTTCTCTAACAATAACTGCAGCTGCATGGACCTCTCTGCACAGCGCAGGGAGAGAAGGTGAGACAGAAATAGTGACTTTAAAAACGAGACAAGAAAAGAAAGTGTGGCTGTGTTACCTGGACAGGAAGTTTTCCGAGAGAGGAGTTGTTCAGCAGCAGCATCTCAGCATACGCTGCTAATGTTTCTAATGGGAACCACCAACACTCTGATGTCCTTTCGGTCCAAATGTCCTTGTGGGCTCATTACAATTACATGCACATGCCATGTGCACAGCAGCTCAGACACCACATTTTCTGCAGGTAGATTTATGACAAATCCAAAATGACAAGCTAAAATGTAAATGCGTGTATACATCAGCCAGCCACGTGCACACGCACACGCACACTAATGACCACAGCCTGAGGAACCAGCAGTGCAGTATTTCCATAATAGAGTACGACAATTCGGAGTGTAGAAATAATGCATCCTTTTCTTCTGTCAGCATCACTTCCCGAGTCACTTCGAGAAGGAAAACTGTGTGAGTTCAGAGGAAAATGATCTGTGTGGGTTCATCATGCAGCAGTGAAGACATTTATAGAGAAAAAAGTCTTCCACCATACTCAGTTTTCCCTTTTTTTTTTACTGTTTTATAATAAAACATTTCCATTAAACGTGGGTCTCTGTGTAGAATGTAAATTAAACCAGAATCTCATCAAGTCACCATTTATTCTCAGAAGATAAACACCATATCAGATGATGATATCTTCTGCAATAAAACCGACTAGAACAGCTAGAATCCTGCATCAGACCAGAAAGGGACAACATTCCTCTCCTAAAACTCCAGCTCCGTGGTTATTATCCAAGCATAACAAAATCTTCAGGAGTCTCTCAGCAGATAAAAGCGTCTGCTAAATGACTGTAGAATAGCTTAGCACAAATAAGTAAAAAATAAAGATGTAAAATGTATCCGAACACGTCTATATTTACAGAAAATAAGAATTCCCAGCAGGCAGAAATATTTACAGGCTGGATGAAGTTCCTCCTGGTGCACGGATGGAGGTGTGTGTTTGTGTGTGTGTGTGTGTGTGTGTGTGTGTGTGAGAGAGAGAGAGAGAGAGAGAGAGAGAGAGAGAGAGAAGGTGTGAATCTTCAGCGTGTGTGTGAGTGCTGTAGGGGTTGTTGCTTCCACAGCTCTGGGGAAGAAGGGGTCTCTGAGGGGCCGTCCCCACGACGCCGAACTGCAGTAAAACCTCTGAAGTATTTTATCAATCCACCTTTCATCCCCACGCAGCCAGGGAGGAGCTCCATGAACCCGATCGTGTCTGAAACAGGTACCAAGGTGGATCGGTGAGCGTTACTTGAAGACGCTCGACTTCTTCATCAGTCTAAACAAATGTTTTGTCATGTTTGCTGCTCTGCTGGGCCTCCAGTCCCTCATCAAGCTCATCTGCTCCACCTGTGGCCCCCTGATTACCACACTACCTGCACCTTTGCTCTGCCCTACTTAAACCCTCTCTCCTTCATGCTTCCCTGCCAGATGGTCATTTACCTTCCCTGTGAGATATCCTGCAGTAAATCCTTGTCTTGTTCTAGAGCTCTGTTGCCGACCTTGCTACCACACCTGGACTCCCCGTTGCCTGATCCCCTGCCGGACTTACCTGATCTCTGCCTACCTGGAATTGACCTCTTTCTGGACCGACCACCTCTTTCTGCCTAGCCCCACTTCCTGAACCTGGTTGCTGTGCCTGCCGTTAACCTGCTCCCTTCCTGCTTCTACTCTTCAGCGTCAAATAAACTGTTCAAACTCATCACCGTGTGGGCTGAATTTCCGGGTCTTCCTGAGACGATCTTTACATGTCTGTCTTTTGCCTCAGTGAATTCTCAGCTATCTTCTCTTCTTCCAAATCAACTTCCTGCAACACATAGTGAGTCTTTATCTGCGCATGCGCTGTTTTGTTCTAGCGTTGGAGCGTTACTCTTTAGCGCCCCCCACAGCCTCGTAGTATGTACTACCATGGTTTTTTGGGGATGTTGAAGCCTTTCTCTTAGTTTTCATCCTTTTCTTACCTGAACTGGCTTCGGTGTCATGTGGACATGGCCTGAGGAGGCTGGGCTCCCGCATATGTATCATGGCTGCCACATGTTCCTAGCGTTTGGCACTTAGGCCACTCATGTTGACGCGAGGTAATGTGTCGTGATGCCATATTGACTTGAAGCTAGAGGTGCTCATGTGAACAAGAGCATGACACGACAGGTCCGACGTAAACACATCGGTGGATTATTTTGAAGACCTTATGCAGCATCTGTATCTGTATGATCTTTAACAGTTGGTAACCGATAGGAAACATTTCAGGGTTGAAGGCCTGGAAATACGGAGACTAAAATATGACCTGATGAGATTCTATTTTATTTGCATTAACAACTCTTTGGTGTCAGGGTTATATCATGACGATGACTCCGTGTGGAAGGAGATGTAGGAAATAAAGAAAAACTAAAATTGCTTAAACTGTGTGGTCCATTTATTAATATCCAACAGTCACAATGAGAACACCCAGTTTGTAGCTCTGATGGAAGTAGAGCATGTCTAAATTCAGCTGAGCTCAGAAAGATGATGTGTTGATGGTAAAAAAAAAAAAAAAAAAAAAAAAAACAGAGAGGATTTGTGATTAAATTAGAAACACTGCAGCTGGATGGAGCTGAACGGCTTTTATCCGGGAGGAGGGTTATTACGTTTAACCCCCCTGACTTCAGCTGGGATGGCACGCTGCATTTGCTTTATCTACTCTAGGTTGCAAACACAAATACAGGGGCACCACCCCCTGCTGCTGCTGCCTTTACCCTGAATCATCCACACACTGATGCAACAGCATGTCAATACCCAGACTCATCCCACTACCATTTTATTTCTCTCCTTTGCTTTCTGGCCCGTCTCGCTCTCCTCCAGCAGCCTCATAACGCTGACAAAGCTCATAAAAAGCCTTCAGGTAAGGTGGGGCAATGCCACAGCTTCTTCTCAACACAAAGACACCTTCAAACACTGAGCAGAGAGGAGGTCAGGGAGGAGGAGGAGAGGCCAGCGGGGTGGGAAGAGGGAGATACAACACGGGAAAGCCAAGGACGGGGTGGGAGAGACGGAATGTGGACAGTCAGTGCATGAAGAAACCAACAGCAGCTCCTTCTGTCTGAGCTCATCTCTGCTCCGCCGCTAATTTATGACACGATAACGGCGGCCATGCGCCCGAAAGACGTACATAAATCCATCGCATCACGCTCAACCACAAGGACAAGCCAAGGGTGCGTCTCCCACACACACACACGGAAACATGTCCGCCATTTTATCTGATGTCAGAGCAGCCAAACGCAGACCCTGCATGGAGACGCCGCCTACAAATAAAACAGGTTTCCATTTTCTGATGCGTTGACCTTGTTGTAACAAAGCTCATTAAAACGCAAATAAAATTACTTATTTTTTATTTAACCTCTTCATGACTTGACCCCCCTGTACAGGATTTCTCATGACATCCTGCAGTCCAGCAGATGTCTGCAGACAGCAGGAAGCAGCAATGCTAGCATGTAGCATAGCAACATGATGGGAGAAACTCAGCTAAAAGACTCTACCAAGCATCAGCATCAAAACCAAAGACAGTTTAAAACAGAACAGGAGCTAGCAGCCAGAACCAGAAACCAGGTCTTACTGTTGCTGTTTGTGGTGAAAAGTTTGATTGCGGCTCTAAAAACTCTGCTAACGTGTTCTCCTGTGACTCATCATGAAGGTCCTGCTGGTTTCCATGGAGATGAAGGAGGTTTTATAGTGAAGGATTCTCTCTTCCTGTCATAGACTATCTTGGGCTTCACTTCTTTCTGGATTCTCATGGTGTTCCCAAGGTGAATGTGAGGCTGTCCCTGGATCCTCCTGACTCTGACCATTGATAGAGGTGTCCATCATCATCATCATCCCAAATTTCCCTGAGGGCTCTCTGGGGGGATTAATAAAGTATTTCTATTCTATTCTATTCTATCATCATCATCATCAGCTGATGGCTTCCTGAGAATGCTCAACATGCTTAACAAATATTCATGGTGTTTCTGAAATTTAAACCCTTAAATGCCAGATTTTGTGATTAAAACTTGATATCAGAATGAGACAAACAGACAAAAAGGGATTAGTTTTCCATCCATAATGTTATTTTTTTCCAGAGGGGTGGGATTACCGGAGCCTGGAAGTGTCAGAAACCGCCTGATTTAGCTGTATTTTTCCTTTTTGTGTAAAGTCAAATTGTAATCATAAATTACAATTAAAAGGATCATTTTTTTTATATTAACATTTATTTAATAAGCCTTACAAATCAAATCTAAATATATTATAAAGCCCTTTTCATGCACAAAGCAACACAGGGAGCTTTACACAATAAAAACTAATTATGTATATTAAAATCTAAATTTAAAAGCCTGAAACACCAGAGTATAACAGCCATTCACAAACACACACCTCATCTAGTCTTTCACACAAACACACACACACACACACACACACACGGATCTAAAACTTTTGAAGAACAGTTTTCTGCAGCTTCATGTGTGTGCTGACACTCTGTAACTCTAGTGTAGTTCATTGTGCAGCCTTATTTTAAAAATACAAAAGCATGAAATGATGGTTCTCACATCCGAGCTGGTTTCAGTAATGTGGGACCACCATTTTCAGCTGAAGGGCGCACCTCACAGGACAGATTCTTTTAGTACATTTTTGACAACAAACCCTGCAATGTAGACCAGGGCGTTGTCCACAAGACCACCAAAGCAGACGGCAGGTAACTGTGGTCACATATGACGGTAGAAATGCTTGTAAACGGGGAGCTGAGCTCTTCTTCTGCCATTAAAACAGAGTGAATGTCTGCAGCTGATCTCATCTGTTGCCACATTGCCTGACCCACCACAACGGACATCAGACGGCGAAAAATGCCCTAGAACTGCCCTGCAGTGGGACTGTTACTCCAGCCTCCTAAATAATGAAACAAATAAATAATAAAATAAAATAAAATAAAAACATTTACACCCTTAGAGAGCTGTTTAGTGGGGACAGTGAGAGTCGTAAAATATATATTGTTTGAGGGTAAGTAAGGAAACTTATATTTTATATTATATTATATTATATTATATTATATTATATTATATTATATTATATTATATGTAATACACAATAAGGTAACGCCACACGATCGGTATTATTGCTGGTTATTGCAACCGTAGGCACAGCTGCTGGAAGTGACTCCGGTTAGTTCTGAAGCTAGTCTGGAATGCAGACACCCATCCAATATGGCGGCGCCGCTGCATCGCGCTCCAGCGTGTAATGAGGCGTCTACGTATATATGTCTACGGGTACAGCAGCCACCCGTCCTGACCTGCAGCAAAAGAAGAAGAAAACCCTGCGCTCTGATTGGCCGGGACTGGACATGGAAAGATTCAAACTCACCAAACTTTACAGATTTACACACAGTTATCACACAAACACACCGTGTCCTGTATACTGTTTACCATGGATCAGTGTTTGCAGAAAGTCCCAACAACAACAAGCGATGCTCATCCTGATGGATCTCACACTCTTCCTCTCGCCTCCTCCTCCTCCTCTCTCTGAGTTGCTGCCTTAATTGAGGCCTCGCTAATGAAAAAGCAGCGCTGGCGTGCAGGCCGACATGGATTACATTCAGAGCGATGGAGCGGGCTCCTGCAGGAAAACCGCCTCCTCCCTTCTAATGACATTTCTGAGATGTTGGAGCAACAAATAAATAAATAAACTCCTCTCTGCATGAGGAGTAATTAATTTACAGCAGTGGAAATGAAATTAGGGCTGGATCACAGAGGAGAGCGCCTCAAACTGAGGTGATGGAAACAGCTCCACCTTCATCTGCAGGGGGCGGAGCCTAGCCCACAGAGCCACGCTGCCTACGGTGGCCCTGAGGGGCCAAACCAAAAACTCCCCCAAAAGATCAGACCAGAAAAACAACAAACAAAAACAGGAAATTAAAACAAGGAAAACAGTAAACAGAAAATCCAGATTTAAAACAAGTGTTTACACAGATGTTATAAACAACTGAGCAAACAACAACAAAAGCACCAAAGATTAAAAACAAGCGATGATGACTGAGGAGGCTTCAGGGGGGAGAAAGCAATTAGCACATGTTGATCTCCCCTCTGCACCTCCACCCAGCATCCATCCTTCATCTTCCTGCTCATCTCTGGCTTCCCTCCCATCCCTCCTCTACCTCACTGACTCTGTTTCATCCATCATCAGCAGCACTTACACCAACAACGAGGGAACGAGACGTCAGCATCGCAGGAAGCAGAAATGTGAAGCAGCAGCTCCGACCTGAGCGCCACATGCTGTCTGACAGCCCTCACAGATCGGGAGGAAGACGTCTCTCTCCAATCAGAGCGACTTTCATCCATCATCAGCGTCACATGCAGCTGATCACACATCCATCACTTTCAGAGCCGGGCCCGCCGAGAGGTGCCAGACTGTGATTGACAGCTGTCAGTGGAAAACAACAACAACCCTCAGCAGAACATCAAACTGAGCCAAACCGAAGCTGCTGAAGCTCTGAGCTGATGACTCGGTACCAACCGGACTCTGAGCCAGGCTTCTGATTGGTCGGAGTCAATGTGTGTGTGGTGATGCATCCGCGTCACCTTTAAAACAAAGAAACTAGAACCTGAATTCAAACGGAAACATAGATTCATGAAGATAGAAGTTCCAGTCTGAAAGAATTAAAACCCACAACACGAGTGTGCTGCAAGTGTGTGTGTCCTGCATGTGTGTGTGTTGCATGTGTGTGTGTCCTGCATGTGTGTGTGTGTGTGTTATACATGTGTGTGTTGCACGTGTGTGTGTTGCAAGTGTGTGTGATGCATGTGTGTCTGTGTGTGTTGCATGTGTGTGTAGAAGCTGGAGCTCACAAGGACACAATATAAAGTGTGTGTGTCCCACATTGAGGTCGAGCTGATGAATGGCCACTTCTCCCTGCACTACCAGGCAGGAGCAATCTGTTCACGTCGGCGTACAGTGGACACAACAAGAGAAAGTGTGTGTGTGTGCAGTGTGTAAAACCTCTAACGTTCACACAGGAAGTGTTGGTTTTTCTCAGAGTGTGACCCTGCAGACATCAGAGTAACAAGCAGGTCAAACAGAAAGTGAAAGAAAAGGTGATCTGGGAGTAAAACATCGTCCCAATGATCTTTCTAACCGAGTGAAAGTATCTGAGCAGCAGCCATGAGGAGGAAAGGAGCTCCAATACTTCCTTTCCTGTCTCCTTTAGGACACGCTGGAGCATCCTTAACGAAGAGAAAAGAGATGATTCACAGTCGTGACATTTAAGTAATGCTGGATTATTTTCAGAAATCAGTCTGAGAACACCAGCCCAACCTCCAGAACTCACCGACGTCTCTCCCCCAGACAGTCACACTTATTAACACATTCTCATCAATATCTGACTACTCTATTAACTGGTCTAAGACTATTGTTATGCCCATCAACTGTGACCTACAAAACACACCCAATACTACAATACAGTCTGGAACCATTAGATATCTAGGCATAAACATTTCCCCCAGGTTATCAGAACTAACAAAGCTAAATTATGTCCAGCTACTTAAAGCAATAGAGGATGATCTCTCACGGTGGAGGCACTTACCCATATCACTCATGGGGAGGGTTGCCACAGTTAAAATGATGGTTCTATCTAAAGTAAACTACCTGTTTTCAATGATACCCACTAAACCATCCTCCAGTTGGTTTAAGTCACGGGACTCACATATATTTCAATTTCTATGAAAAAACAAGCCATCATGTATCAGTCTAAAAACTTTACAACAGACTAAAGATAGAGGCGGATTGGAGCTACCCGACTTTAATCATGTTTTCTTAGCTAACAAGCTGCAGTATATCTCCAAATGGCTTAAACCTAGCAGTCTGGATGAAACATGGTTAGATGTAGAGCAAGCATTGTGTGAGGATGTGTTTATCTCTGACCTGCCATTCATCAGCTCAACCATCAAAACACATAAGTGTTTTAAAAGCATCAATATCAGTTCCTCCTTAGTGGCTTGGTGGGATTTCCTAAAAATAACCAAATCCTCACTTTTTCCATGTAAGTTTACACCCCTCTGGAACAACCCTGACATCCTGCAAAACAAAAAGCTTATCAATTTTACTCAATGGAAAAATAAAGGAATAAAACAGTTAGAACATATAATAGAAAATGGAAACTTCTTATCATTTAATATTCTCACTTCACAATATGGAATCAGTAGCAAAACATTTTTAGAATATCATCAGCTTAAATCTATTATATGTAAAAAATATACCATTAATCAATTAAACTTACAGCTACCTATTAGGGTGGCAGAATTCATGAATCTCAATGCCCCAAAGCTATTATCAAAAACATATAGACTAATATCCAAACTAGAAGACTCAATCTGTCTTCCAACTTCAAAATGGGAGGGTGACTTATCCAGTAACTTTAATAAAGATAAATGGTCACAAATATGTTTAAACACCTTTAAAATGACTAAGAATTCAAATATGCAACTAATACAATTCAAAATTCTGCATAGAACTCATTATACAGGACAAAGGATGTTCAGGATGGGTCTGTCACAATCAAACATCTGCACACACTGCAATGAAAACACACCTGACAACTATTTCCATGCCTTGTGGTCCTGCACACCTGTCCGCAGGTTCTGGCTTCAGGTATGTGTGGACATGTCAACATGGTTTAAATGTAATATTCCTACAATCCCCGCACTATGTCTACTAGGTGACTTGGGTGACATTAATATGGCAATTAACTCTGCACACATGATACGCACAGCATTATGCATCGCAAAGAAAACTATCCTTGTGAACTGGAAAAACAAAAATAATCTGTGTATTCAGCAGTTTAGGAATCTCTTAGTTGACCACATCAGTAGTGAGACAATGTCTGCCTCCTCAAAGAACTATTTAGCTGAATCTCATTCCCTCTGGTCCCCTGTGCTTAGTTCCATCACTTAGTGTCGGGGGCTGGGGGGGCCAGCGGTTGGAGTCGCCTCGTGGCCGGGGGTGAGGCCACTGGTGGCACCTGTGTTGGTGGGCGTCGGTCCTGGGCTGGGTGGCCGGGTGGCAGGGTGGCCGAGCTATTCCGGAGCGGGCTGGGCAGGGGTTCTGGGCTCTGGTGCCTGGGGGTGGTCCTCCTCCCTCCACAACACACAAACAACACCTGGGGAAACACAACACACAAACAACACCTGGGGGGCATGGCATGCGGTGCATGTCGGGCGGGGCCACTGGCTCATTGCGGAGACTGCCCCTCAATTTTAATTGCACACAACACACACTACATAAACAGTCAGGAGCGGGGAGGGAGAGGGTATTGGGGACCTCTCACACCCTGTTCCCCCTGTGTGTGGCCGGGGGCGAGCGGAGGGAGGTGGTTGCCCCAGGGCCGGGTCCCGGAGTGGCTGCGCTGGTGGGCTGCTGGCTCTGTGGCTGCTGGGTCTAGGGGGGTGCTTGAGGCTCGCTGTCCTGTGGTCCACCTGGGGTTTCCACCTGGGGTGTCCCCACGGGGCGTGGTGGGTGGGTTATGTTTGACGTGACTGTGTGGTGGTGGGTGGTTGTGGGTATGGCACAGGGGAGGGTGTGAGTGTGGGGTTATGTGGGGTGCAGATTGGAGTAGGTGGGGTGAGGGGTCTATGCCACCCTGGTTCCCGGGGTGTGCGGCTGGGACATCGGGGTATGTGCTGGCCTACGCTGGGTGGCTGTCTGGGGGGGCCTGGTCCTCCTAGGCATGATGCGGGCCCTCTGCCTTTGGGGGGTGGGGCGGCTGCCTCTGGGCTCCTGGGGCCCTGGGCCCCTCGCTTGGGCTGCCCTGGGTAGCCGGTCCCTGGCGGGGCCAGCGGCTGCTGATCTTGGTCCACTGAGACCTGTGCCCCGGGACCGTGGGGGGCTCTTGCTGGGGCTCTCCTCTGCCGCCCTTCGGGTGGGGCTGGAGTCGTCTTTGTGGTGGGGTGGCTTGGGTTGGTGCTCCGGGTCTGCTGCTGGGGGCCCGGGCCTCTGGCCCTGGTCTGCCTCTGACCTCCGTGGAGGCGAGGTCGCATTTGCACGATCTCACTCACCACTCTTCATCACTGATCACTCCTCTTCCTCATGCTCTGCATGCTGACACAGTCACTGAGTTGTCCAGTGGGTTTTTATACTAAGAGATAATTATTACATTTTTTTTTTTTGTCCTGTAACAGTTTGTTGTCTGGTGATGGTGTGGATTGAAGGGTCGTTTCCTTCTGTCTGTGATCTTTTTGTCTCCTTTCTTCTTTCCCTTTTGCTTTTTTCGCTATTTTCCATCTTTTTCTGTCCCCTCCGGTCAGGTCCAGCAAGATTACATAGATTCCGTGATTTAAAGTAAATAAATAAATAAATGAATCAGATTATCAAGAGGAGTGTTGAAACCGGTGACGAATATTTACCCTATTGCCAGTTCTTTGACCGACCTTTCAGGCTCACGCCCTGTTGTTTCCTCTCTTGGATCTTTAACGACCGGTGAGACTCCAGTCGCGAAGTGATGGGCGAACCTTTCCACCTCGATTCTTTTGGCGCGAGAATAAGCAATTTTACCCCTTTAGAATTCCTGATTATTATCGTCCGCTCATGCGGAGATAGACCTGAGGAGTTATTCTGGTAGATAAGCCAACCTTTGGGTCTAGGAGTATGAAGCTACCGTACTATCGTCCTAACAGGATAACTACCTGGTATTGAAGTAATAACCTAGCGAATTCTTATGTCTCTTCGGGCGTTGGGGAACCTGGGGCTTACCTGCTCGTTGTGTTGTCCTCTCCTCTCCTCAGTGGATGTGGGCAAATATAAGAGAAATAAGTTTGGTTGGGAAGTTAACCAAAGTTAACTATAACCCTTTTATTCAAGTTTTCTTTTATTGGTAAAATACAGAAAGAATAAAATAAAAAGAAAGAAAAATAATAAAATTCCCTTTTAGGGCTTCCCTTTCAGTGAGGGCTAAAAAGCAAAATAAAAGAAATAAGTATAGAGTAAAAGTTTTCTCACAAGGAGTGCTTTCCACTTTTCCCTGCCCCGTTATCTATCTATCCTTACAGTTTTTCTACACAAAGGCTGCTTGTTAATATCTTCTGAGTTTGCTGGGGAATTCCGCTCTGCTTCGGAGCGAAGCAGATAACAGGTTACTCCCTTCTCCCAGACCTCCTGGGCCTCTTCTTCACTTCCTCAACAGTGTAAAAAACTCTGACTCTTATTTGTACCTTATTTGTGAATGCACTCTCTGTACGCTACAGAATAATAACACTAAGCTGTAGCTCTATTAATCAAAAACCAAAACCTAATGAACATCACTAAATCTAAGGATAATAATGTAAATAAGCAAGCAAACAGAAATATATGGAATGTGAATGGGTAATACATAACACAGAAAAACATAACTGAGTATTGATCAGGCAGTCCATGAACTCAGTTTTTTGATTAAAACATCATCTCACATCATGTGTGCCATAACAGTCATTGATTCAAACTTTAATAAAACTTCTCTCCCTCCTTCACTCACTCAGAGCAGAAAGCGGGGGTTTCCAGCAGGTGTTATCTGTCGAGATAAGGGCCTCTGCTCCCTGTCCGTTGCCTTAGCAACGGCTCTCTGGCCTGGAGCAGTGTTCACGCCACCATTGAAGAGCGCGGCCTTCACAGGAGCCTTACCCATAGGCCTCCCCTTGGCAGAGCAAATTTTTTCAGCACGATACAGCAACCAGATTATGATTTTGCTGCTATGATGCTGGACAGGACAAGTTAAAAAAAAAAAAAAAAGAAGTGCTTTACAAATAAAGCTGAATTAGATTTTTGGGTTAACAATGGGGAGACGGATGATTATCCATTAGAGCTTCTAACGCATCAGATAATCCCAGAATCACTGGAAAAAAATCACAAAGGCTTGGTGGAAGTCTGCACATGAGTTCTTTTTATTTAATTGTATTTAATTTATTATTATTATTAGTAGTAGTAGTAGTAGTAGTAGTAGTTTTGTAGTATTGGAATAATGTGGATTATATGTCAGTTTAATTTAATTAAATGAACTGGATTAAAGTTAAATGATTTATAATTTAATTGAACTGTATCTGAGTCGAGATGGCCGCTGTTAGTTGGTGCTTGAATAAATTAAAGCTAGAAAATATTCTTGATAAAGTTTCAGATTTAATCTGTTTTTTCCCGTACCAGGAATAAGTGGCTGTAAATGTCCACGTGTGGTGAGGTGTGCACCTGGTCACACACCTCACCATCAGCTTCCTGCAGAGACACCGACTGTCATCAAGTAAAATAAAGAAAATCTTTCAGTTCTCTGATTTTACAGGAAATTCATGAACATTTCCTGAAACAAAGAAGATCTTTAATGAATCAAGTATCTTTTGTTCTCGTCTTCAGGAGGCTTCTTTCACACATGCAGTCCAACCGTCGGCGTCCAGGAACACGGGCAGGAAGGACTGAATGAAGTCGGATGTTCAGATAGCAGCGTGCAGGTGAACACGCCTCATTACAAACACTACATGATGCCACGCACACACACGGTCACGTGGGCTGGCCGGCAGGAGCAGGAGCCGCAATGTTATTTGGTTTCGATTAAAATGGTGGGAATTGGATCTGAGGTAAAAGGCCATGTCAGGAGAGAAGACACGGGAGCAGCGGCACACAGAGGAAGATGAACGACTGTCTGGAAGATGGAGCGATGAGGTGGAGGCAATGGACGGAGGAATGATGGAGGGGGAAAGGAAAACCACATATAGGTGGATATTAATCCATTACAGGGACCGCTCCTCCTCCTCCTCTTCCTCTTGATGATGACACTGACCTCCATGTGGGGAGGAAGTCAGACGCCCTGTTCTTGTTTCTTCTTTTATCAGCCAGATGTTTATTATTTACTTCCATTATTTCTGAATTCATCCTGTTTCAGCTCTTTTTTATCCTCTTTCCTTCATTCCTAAAGTCCTTAAACCTTCCTGCTACAGCCTCAGTTCCAGAAAACATCAGGTCACCTGTGTCACATGTAAATAAAACCAGAAGCTCATCAGGTCACATGTTGTTCCAGCAGCAGATCACCAACATGTCAGAGATGAAACGGAGACGTTTCACCATGAGATGAAAATATGAGCTGATAGTCAATCTGATGGAAAAAGTTGGAACAGAAGGAACAAAAGGCTGAAAAAGTACCTGGTACAAACCAGAAACACCTGGAGGAGCATTGGACAACTAACCAGGTTACCTGGTAACAGGTCAGTAACATGACTGGTATAAAAGGAGCATTTCAGAGAGGCAGAGTCTCTCAGATGGAAAGATGGACAGAGCTTCACCAATCTGAGACAAACTGGATCTAAAACTGGAACAATTTCAGAGAAATGTTCCTCAGACTGAAGATCCTCCATCTACAGTGTAGAACATCATCAGAAGATTCATAGAATCAGAAGGAATCTCTGTGTGCATGGGACAGTGCAGACAGTCAACACTGGATCCTTGTGATCTTGGGATTCAATTTTACTGAGAATAAAATGTGTGTTTGCGAGATCTCCAGCTCATCACACTCTGTTATTTACATTTTATGCAGCCTCCAACATTTTTAGGACTTGTGGTTTAAAATCTGCAGAAACAGACAGAACACGCTGATAATCATCCTGGATGTAGCACTGAACAGAAGATTTTCCTTGTGGTCCAGGTTCAGGTTCTTCATCAGCTTGTGTCCCTCTGCAGATCAGAGCTCCTCCTGGGTTTAGTCCTCCATCCTGAGTGGCACGAGGAAGGAAATGAATGTCTCGTTACCAGCCTCTGCGGAGCTGGGTGACATGTGGATGAGGGAATTCAGCCATTTGATTCAGGTGTGTTGGAGGGATGCATCCAAAAGATGAAGGATAGTAGATCCCCAGAACCAGACTTGGGCAGCCCTGATGCAGAAGCTGAAGTTCCACATCCAGACTGTCGAGAAGGAAACAGGAATTTTTCCAGGTTTACTCGACTGACCATAGACGTGGTGGAGAAAAGCTGCCTCAGCAGGCTCTGTCCTGATCTGGTGGAGTTGGGGTGGAGTATTTTACAGAAGCTGGAGGGAAGCACTTTTAACCCCAGTATAAACCAGTGTGTAGCAGCTTTTAACCCCAGTATAAACCAGTCTGTAACAGCTTTTAATCCCAGTATAAACCAGTGTGTAACAGCTTTTAACCCCAGTATAAACCAGTCTGTAACAGCTTTTAACCCCAGTATAAACCAGTCTGTAACAGCTTTTAACCCCAGTATAAACCAGTGTGTAGCAGCTTTTAATCCCAGTATAAACCAGTGTGTAGCAGCTTTTAATCCCAGTATAAACCAGTCTGTAACAGCTTTTAACCCCAGTATAAACCAGTGTGTAACAGCTTTTAACCCCAGTATAAACCAGTCTGTAACAGCTTTTAACCCCAGTATAAACCAGTGTGTAACAGCTTTTAACCCCAGTATAAACCAGTCTGTAACAGCTTTTAACCCCAGTATAAACCAGTGTGTAGCAGCTTTTAGTCCCAGTATAAACCAGTCTGTAACAGCTTTTAACCCCAGTATAAACCAGTCTGTAACAGCTTTTAACCCCAGTATAAACCAGTGTGTAACAGCTTTTAACCCCAGTATAAACCAGTCTGTAACAGCTTTTAACCCCAGTATAAACCAGTGTGTAGCAGCTTTTAATCCCAGTATAAACCAGTCTGTAGCAGCTTTTAATCCCAGTATAAACCAGTCTGTAGCAGCTTTTAATCCCAGTATAAACCAGTCTGTAACAGCTTTTAATCCCAGTATAAACCAGTCTGTAGCAGCTTTTAATCCCAGTATAAACCAGTGTGTAACAGCTTTTAACCCCAGTATAAACCAGTCTGTAACAGCTTTTAACCCCAGTATAAACCAGTGTGTAGCAGCTTTTAATCCCAGTATAAACCAGTCTGTAGCAGCTTTTAATCCCAGTATAAACCAGTCTGTAACAGCTTTTAATCCCAGTATAAACCAGTCTGTAGCAGCTTTTAATCCCAGTATAAACCAGTGTGTAACAGCTTTTAACCCCAGTATAAACCAGTCTGTAACAGCTTTTAACCCCAGTATAAACCAGTGTGTAGCAGCTTTTAATCCCAGTATAAACCAGTCTGTAGCAGCTTTTAATCCCAGTATAAACCAGTCTGTAACAGCTTTTAACCCCAGTATAAACCAGTGTGTAGCAGCTTTTAATCCCAGTATAAACCAGTCTGTAGCAGCTTTTAATCCCAGTATAAACCAGTCTGTAGCAGCTTTTAATCCCAGTATAAACCAGTGTGTAGCAGCTTTTAATCCCAGTATAAACCAGTGTGTAGCAGCTTTTAATCCCAGTATAAACCAGTCTGTAGCAGCTTTTAATCCCAGTATAAACCAGTCTGTAGCAGCTTTTAATCCCAGTATAAACCAGTGTGTAGCAGCTTTTAATCCCAGTATAAACCAGTCTGTAGCAGCTTTTAATCCCAGTATAAACCAGTGTGTAGCAGCTTTTAATCCCAGTATAAACCAGTCTGTAACAGCTTTTAACCCCAGTATAAACCAGTGTGTAGCAGCTTTTAATCCCAGTATAAACCAGTCTGTAGCAGCTTTTAATCCCAGTATAAACCAGTCTGTAGCAGCTTTTAACCCCAGTATAAACCAGTCTGTAACAGCTTTTAATCCCAGTATAAACCAGTCTGTAACAGCTTTTAACCCCAGTATAAACCAGTCTGTAACAGCTTTTAACCCCAGTATAAACCAGTGTGTAGCAGCTTTTAATCCCAGTATAAACCAGTCTGTAGCAGCTTTTAATCCCAGTATAAACCAGTGTGTAGCAGCTTTTAATCCCAGTATAAACCAGTCTGTAGCAGCTTTTAATCCCAGTATAAACCAGTCTGTAGCAGCTTTTAATCCCAGTATAAACCAGTCTGTAGCAGCTTTTAATCCCAGTATAAACCAGTCTGTAGCAGCTTTTAATCCCAGTATAAACCAGTCTGTAGCAGCTTTTAATCCCAGTATAAACCAGTCTGTAGCAGCTTTTAATCCCAGTATAAACCAGTGTGTAGCAGCTTTTAATCCCAGTATAAACCAGTCTGTAGCAGCTTTTAATACCAGTATAAACCAGTCTGTAGCAGCTTTTAATCCCAGTATAAACCAGTCTGTAGCAGCTTTTAATCCCAGTATAAACCAGTGTGTAGCATCTTTTAATCCCAGTATAAACCAGTCTGTAATAATAATAAATAATAATAAATTTTATTTCAAGGCGCCTTTCAAGACCCAAGGTCACCTCACAAAAGACAATTAAAATCAGTTAAAACATAAAACAAAACATCAAAACAAACATCATGCAGCAGACAGTTAAAAACATTAAGGTGAGAAGGCCAGTTTAAACAGATGAGTTTTAAGTTGTGATTTGAATGATGGAAGTGAGTCGATGTTCCGGAGTTCAGGTGGGAGTGTGTTCCAGAGCTGGTGGTGAGACGGGCACGGGGCACAGAAAGGTGAATGGAGGAAGATGATCTGAGAGTGCGGGAGGGAGTAGCTATATGGAGTAGGTCAGACAGATATGGAGGGGCCAGATTATGGAGACATTTGAAGGTGAAAAGCAGAATCTTGTAGTTGATTCTGAATTTTATTGGGAGCCAGTGAAGTTGTTTGAGAACCGGTGTGATGTGTTGAAAAGAAGGTGTGCAAGTGATAATCCGGGCAGCAGAGTTCTGAAGAAGCTGTAGTTTATGAAGTGATTTATCGGGGAGACCAAAAAGAAGTGAATTGCAGTAATCGATTCTTGAGGTGACCAGACTGTGGACGAGGATAGCTGCAGCATGTGGAGTGAGAGATGAACGCAAGCGGTTGATATTTCGGAGGTGGAAGTAGGCAGACCGAGTGATGCTATTAATGTGTGAATGAAATGAAAGGGTGCTATCGAAAATGACGCCGAGACTCTTTACCTGAGGGGAGGGGAGAATAGTGGAGCTGTCAATGTTAACAGAGAAACTGTGAGATTTGGTTAGAATAGTGGGTGTGCCGACAAGGAGAACTTCTGTTTTGCTGCTATTGAGTTTAAGAAAATTGGAAGAGAACCATGTCTTGATTTCAAGAAGACAGTCAGAGAGGGATGAAGGCGGAACAGAAGAATTTGGTTTTGATGAGATGTAGAGCTGTGTATCTGCATAAGAGTGAAAGTTGATATTGTATTTGCGGAAAATGTGACCAAGCGGGAGGATATAAATGATAAACAGAAGAGGCCCCAGGACAGAACCTTGGGGCACACCGGCTGTTACGGGGAGTGATTGTGATGAATGATCCTTAATGTGAATGAACTGTGTGCGGTCGGACAGGTATGAAGTGAACCAGGTAAGAGGAGTATGAGAGACGCCGATGGATGCCAGTCTATTAAGGAGGGTGCTGTGAGAAATGGTGTCAAATGCTGCAGTAAGATCGAGGAGAATAAGGATGGTGATGAGGCCAGAATCAGCTGCCATCAGAAGGTCATTTGTTATTTTCAGAAGAGCTGATTCTGTGCTGTGGAGTGGACGAAAGCCGGACTGGAAGTGTTCAAACAGATTATTGATAGAGAGGTGTTGGTGAAGCTGGGAGGCAACAACCTTTTCAAGGATTTTGGAGATGAAGGGAAGATTGGAAATTGGACGGAGGTTATTAGGGTCAGATGGATCAGCGCCAGGTTTTTTTAAGATCGGTGTGACGGCAGCTGATTTGAAGGCCAGTGGAACATGTCCGGTCATGAGGGAGGAGTGAATTATGGCAGTGATGTGTGGAGAGAGTGAGGAGAGACAGGACTTTACCAAGACTGTTGGGATCGGGTCAAGTGGGCTGGTGGAAGGTTTGGCTTTCCGAATCAGTTCAGATATGTCGGTTTGAGAAGGAAGGGTGAAGCTTGAGAATGAATGAATGATGGAGAAAGATGGAGGAAGAAAGTCTGCAGTGGAAGCTGCAGCTCCTTCAGAAGTGAGTTGTTGGTGGATGTTGTCGATTTTTGAAGTGAAGTAGGACAAAAGGAAGTTACAGAAGTCAGTTGAGTTGAGATGTGAGGGAAAAGAGTCCGGGGGTCTTGTAATTTTATTGAACAGAGAAAAGAGGGATTTGGAATTTCCTTCATTAGTGCAGATAATAGCAGAGTAGTATGCAGATTTAGTTGATCTAATGCAGTCTTTGTATAGAAGAATGTGATTATTATACATATCTTTATGGATACTGAGTCCAGTTTTCTTGGCAAGGCATTCAAGCCGGCGCCCTTTAGCTTTGAGTTTGCGGAGGGAAGGAGTGAACCATGGAGCAGAACGGGAAAAGGAAACATGTCTGTGTTTGATTGGAGCAAAAGTGTTAAGTAGATTATAGAGGTTCTTGTTATAGTTACAGACTAATATATCTGGAGACGAGATACTGCTTACAGTGGGGAGGTTATTTATGGCAGATGAAAAAGTATCCGGATTAATGTCCTTGATTTTCCTGAAAGAAATGTAACGGAGAGGGTGGATTTTGGAAAGAGACACACTTATGTTGAAAGAAATAAGTTTGTGGTCAGAGAGGGGGAAATGATGAGCTTTACAGTCATTAGGTGTTAAACCGGAGCAGCAAACCAAGTCCAGAATATGATTTTTACAGTGAGTGGGGAAGTTTATGTATTGATGTAGTCCAAAACTGTTCAGGCAGGACCCAAAGTCTCTGGAGAGGAGATTATTGCTGTTGTCCATATGAATGTTCAGATCGCCAAGAATGATCAGGTTTGGAGAGAGTGAGGACAGGTACGCCAGGATAGATGCAAAATCATTTAAAAAGTCCTTATTGGGTTTAGGAGGTCGGTACACAGTACATAAAATAGTTGGAGTCGGACCACATAGTTGAGACACTGTGTATTCAAATGAATTAATCTCAGGAGCTTCAAGTGGCTTTACTTTCCACCGCTGGCGGTGAATCATCGCGAGACCGCCTCCTCTACCTGAGCTGCGAGATTTCGATATGTAAACAAACCTAGGGGGAGTGGCTGCGTTGAGGTGGACAAAGTCATTCGGCTGTTGCCATGTTTCAGTTAAAAAGAGAAAATCCAACTTACAGTCTGAGATGAGATCCTGGATGAGATCTCCCTTGTTTGTAAGTGAACGGATGTTTAACAATCCGAGGTTAAGAGTGGTGGTGGAGTTAGCCGACCAGGCCTGGCGGGCAAACCCGGAGTGGTCAGCGCTACGACACCTCTTCAGGTTGCCGGGATTAACCCCTCGCTGGCGGGGTCTCGGTGAACAGGAGCGGCGGGTCAGATCCGTGAAGCCGGTGACAGGGACGAGGCAGACCTCAGGTGGATCCAGGGAACGCCAAGAGACCGAGAAGGGATGGACTGATGATCCGGATTCTCTCTGGGAACATGGTGAGAAGCGAGCCAGGGATGCCTTCAGCTTCACCATGTTACCGCCGCGTTTGCCGCGTTTGCGATGGCGTTTCTGACGTAGGAAGAAGGCC
The DNA here is from genome assembly GCF_017639745.1 of Melanotaenia boesemani. NCBI lineage: Eukaryota > Metazoa > Chordata > Actinopteri > Atheriniformes > Melanotaeniidae > Melanotaenia > Melanotaenia boesemani. The sequence continues at coordinate 33,642,798 of NC_055698.1, read as the reverse complement.
GACGCCCTGAACAGGTGAGCCGGAATGCCCGATAACAGCGGAGGAAGAGTTTTGTGATGATTGTAAGAACTCGGTATGACTCTCACATCATACCGAAGATCAATAAGAAACTGACGGTTGTACATCAGCAGAGACTCCGCAGGGAGAGAGCCAAAACTTAAAACCAGTAAGATCCAGACAGAGAGCAACAGACGAGCAGCCACATACACCGGCGCCATCTTGAATCAACTGATTTAGAGACCAAAGAGACTGTAACAGCTTTTAATCCCAGTATAAACCAGTCTATAACAGCTTTTGATCCCAGTATAAACCAGTGTGTAGCAGCTTTTAACCCCAGTATAAACCAGTGTGTAGCAGCTTTTAACCCCACTATAAACCAGTGTGTAGCAGCTTTTAATCCCAGTATAAACCAGTGTGTAGCATCTTTTAATCCCGGTATAAACCAGTCTGTAACAGCTTTTAATCCCAGTATAAACCAGTCTATAACAGCTTTTGATCCCAGTATAAACCAGTGTGTAGCAGCTTTTAACCCCAGTATAAACCAGTCTGTAGCAGCTTTTAATCCCAGTATAAACCAGTGTGTAGCATCTTTTAATCCCAGTATAAACCAGTCTGTAACAGCTTTTAATCCCAGTATAAACCAGTCTATGACAGCTTTTGATCCCAGTATAAACCAGTGTGTAGCAGCTTTTAACCCCAGTATAAACCAGTCTGTAGCAGCTTTTAATCCCAGTATAAACCAGTCTGTAGCAGCTTTTAATCCCAGTATAAACCAGTCTGTAGCAGCTTTTAATCCCAGTATAAACCAGTCTGTAACAGCTTTTAATCCTAGTATAAACCGGTCTGTAGCAGCTTTTAATCCCAGTATAAACCAGTCTGTAACAGCTTTTAATCCCAGTATAAACCAGTCTATGACAGCTTTTAATCCCAGTATAAACCAGTGTGTAGCAGCTTTTAATCCCAGTATAAACCAGTCTGTAACAGCTTTTAATCCCAGTATAAACCAGTCTATGACAGCTTTTAATCCCAGTATAAACCAGTGTGTAGCATCTTTTAATCCCAGTATAAACCAGTCTGTAACAGCTTTTAATCCCAGTATAAACCAGTCTATGACAGCTTTTAATCCCAGTATAAACCAGTCTGTAACAGCTTTTAATCCCAGTATAAACCAGTCTATGACAGCTTTTAATCCCAGTATAAACCAGTGTGTAGCAGCTTTTAATCCCAGTATAAACCAGTCTGTAGCAGCTTTTAATCCCAGTATAAACCAGTGTGTAGCATCTTTTAATCCCAGTATAAACCAGTCTGTAACAGCTTTTAATCCCAGTATAAACCAGTCTATGACAGCTTTTAATCCCAGTATAAACCAGTGTGTAGCAGCTTTTAATCCCAGTATAAACCAGTCTATAACAGCTTTTGATCCCAGTATAAACCAGTGTGTAGCAGCTTTTAACCCCAGTATAAACCAGTCTGTAGCAGCTTTTAATCCCAGTATAAACCAGTGTGTAGCATCTTTTAATCCCAGTATAAACCAGTCTGTAACAGCTTTTAATCCCAGTATAAACCAGTCTATGACAGCTTTTAATCCCAGTATAAACCAGTGTGTAGCAGCTTTTAATCCCAGTATAAACCAGTGTGTAGCATCTTTTAATCCCAGTATAAACCAGTCTGTAGCAGCTTTTGATCCCAGTATAAACCAGTCTGTAGCAGCTTTTAATCCCAGTATAAACCAGTCTGTAGCAGCTTTTAATCCCAGTATAAACCAGTCTGTAACATCTTTTAATCCCAGTATAAACCAGTCTGTAGCAGCTTTTAATCCCAGTATAAACCAGTCTGTAACAGCTTTTAATCCCAGTATAAACCAGTTTGTAACAGCTTTTAATCCCAGTATAAACCAGTCTGTAACAGCTTTTAATCGCAGTATAAACCAGTCTGTAGCAGCTTTTAATCCCAGTATAAACCAGTCTGTAACAGCTTTTAATCCCAGTATAAACCAGTTTGTAACAGCTTTTAATCCCAGTATAAACCAGTGTGTAACAGCTTTTAATCCCAGTATAAACCAGTCTGTAACAGCTTTTAATCCCAGTATAAATCAGTCTGTAGCAGCTTTTAATCCCAGTATAAACCAGTCTGTAGCAGCTTTTAATCCCAGTATAAACCAGTCTGTAGCAGCTTTTAATCCCAGTATAAACCAGTCTGTAGCAGCTTTTAATCCCAGTATAAACCAGTCTGTAGCAGCTTTTATTCCCAGTATAAACCAGTCTGTAACAGCTTTTAATCCCAGTATAAACCAGTCTGTAGCAGCTTTTAATCCCAGTATAAACCAGTCTGTAGAAGCTTTTAATCCCAGTATAAACCAGTCTGTAACAGCTTTTAATCCCAGTATAAACCAGTCTGTGGCAGCTTTTAATCCCAGTATAAACCAGTCTGTAACAGCTGTTAATCCCAGTATAAACCAGTCTGTAACAGCGTTTAATCCCAGTATAAACCAGTCTGTAGCAGCTTTTAATCCCAGTATAAACCAGTCTCTAGCAGATTTTAATCCCAGTATAAACCAGTCTGTAGCAGCCTGTAATCCCAGTATAAACCAGTCTGTAACAGCTTTTAATCCCAGTATAAACCAGTCTGTAACAGCTTTTAATCCCAGTATAAACCAGTCTGTAGCAGCTTGTAATCCCAGTATAAACCAGTCTGTAGCAGCTTTTAATCCCAGTATAACCCAGTCTGTAGCAGCTTTTATTCCCAGTATAACCCAGCAGGGGTCCCTAGAGATGAATATGATTTAAGATACAGGCCTAACATCAGACCTCCTGACAGATTGAGGGGAGGGGAGTTCCCAATTCTGATAAGGGGAACAAGGGCTGATTATCATCCTTTTTCAGCTCGGGACCTGACAGGTTTGGTCTCAGAGCTCCCTCAAATATCCGCAGGAGGAGGCAAGTGGATTAAGGCTTTGGAATCAAACACGGCTGGAACATTTCTTTCACTGGGTGACATCAAAGCTGTCCTCGCTCAGGTTTTGGGGTTGTCTAAAATGCAGCAGTTTTTCAGAGACAATGAACTGGACTGGATTTTGAGTGAAAGGGCAGATGGAACAGAATTAGCAGCCTATAAGGGGGTGATTTGGCAAGGAATACACAAACAGTACCCTAATAAAATTGATGTTGATGCTTTGAAAGGGGAACCTCTGAAGGACGACCAGAACCCAGCAGCATACATCGATACACAGTTAAAAAGGTGGCGTCAAGAGTCTCAGAAAGATGTGGAAAATGATCCTATTTTGCTCACTCTTTTCAGAAATGCAGTCATCGATTCAATGCCAAAGGATGTCAGCAGACGTTTGGAGGATGTCGTTGGTCTAACATCTATGCCAGCACAACAGTTCCGTGATCATGTGGTTCATGCAGTAACCCGATACAGAAAAGACCTAACCAAGACTTCTGAACAGGACCTTCAGATTCAAAGGAAGCTGGCTCAGATGCAACTAAATGATTTGCAAGGCAAGCTGAAAGAAAAGGTTCAAGCTGTTGTGTTCACAGATCCAGGTGCGGGACAGACTGCTGGAGTTCCTGAGTCAACACAGGCCGCTAGGGGTCCCCAGCCGTTCCGCCCTTCATACTCAAGGCTTGGTACTCCCTCGTCTGGGGCGTGGCAGGGATCCAACCGCTGCTGGTATTGTGGCATGTATGGACACTTTGCAAGGGCTTGCCCACGTTTTATGCCCCTCCCAGCAGGTGGTCCTGGAAGAAACGGAGGCGTCCCTAGAAGAGGTGGAGGTGGAGCCCTGGGTGGCACACGACCAAGACCCTCTCAGTTTTAGGGGGGTCCCGAGGATCCTGCGGGTAAAGGTTCGTACCCATTGATTATGCATACACGCACCGACCCCATGATAAATGTACAAATTGAGGATCGACAGGTCCAAATGATGATTGACACGGGGGCGACCCATTCATGCATACAGGGATCCCTTGCCAAGAACCTACCCATGTCAAACAACTTTGTAAAGACAGTAGGATTCTCGGGAAAAAGTCAATTGGTTCCTATTACTGCTCCCGTTAAAATGAAAGTAGGAAATGATGAAATTAAAATACCCATTTTGGTTTCGGACCAAACTCCTGTCAATCTGTTAGGAAGAGATGCACTTTGTAAATTGGGCCTCAAAATTTTATGTTCCCCTTTGGGAATATATGTGGAAAGTTGTGGATTAAACCTACAAATGAATGCCCAAGCAGAACCAGCAAATGTTTATTGGCTGGGGAACATAGAGGGGCTTCTGGGTTCGGAGTTGGAGAAATGGAAGACATGCATAAAGGCCTGGGCCCCGGAAGGTTCTCCACCAACATTACCTCCTCACTGTACAATGTTCTTTGATCCATCAGCCAGCTCAACATTTAAGGATAAGTGGGAAAAGGAGACGGATGGAGTGATGGTTAAAATACAGGCTCCATATATCCTGATTGGAGGCCAAGGCGCAGCATTAAAGGTAAACCACAATACCTTTATTGATAAATGGTACTGTGTTACTCAATCCTTACCACACATTACACTGTTGGTAAACCCAGGATACCATTCCAGGGACCTCGGTCCGATGGTAAGAACCGCAGAACATTTAACATGGAAAAGTACAGACAACCCGTTAATCTCTCTTTCAGATGATGGATCAATGTTAAGGATTAGGTGTGATCTGTCATTACAAGCAACATCTCAGATGGTGGTGCTACCAGGAAAAAACATAATGATGACATGCAAAACCAACCCCCTTGGATTTAACAGTGATCTGGAAACTGATATTTTAACACAGGTTCCGGACCAACTGTGGTCCAGACATGAGACGGATGTGGGACTGGCAGTTTCAGCCAGCCCAGTTACTGTCAAATTAAAACCAGGTGCAGTCTTACCTTGGCGGCCACAATACAAACTTAATCCCGCTGATGAAGAAGGGACTGGAATCCTAATTGATGGGTTTTTAAAAGCAGGAGTGCTGATTGAGATTTCTAGTCCTTGTAACACCCCAATTCTTGCAGTTCTAAAAGCAGATAAATCAAAGTACCGACTGGTCCATGATCTAAGGGCGATCAATGCCATTCTTGAAGATGTCGCTGCAGACTTCGCAAATCCTCACACACTGTTGAATGCCATCCCTACTAAAGCTAAGTTTTTTACAGTAGTGGATCTTTGTTCAGCATTTTTCAGTATCCCTCTGGCAGAAGAGTCACGATATCTGTTTTCGTTTACCTTTAGAGGTCGACAATACAGCTACGCCAGAATGCCCCAGGGACTGACAAGCAGCCCCGCGTGGTTTGATCGCGTGGTGAGTCAGGATCTACAGGAGCTGGATTTGAGCGGCGTCCTAATCCGGTATGTAGACGATATATTGATTTGTTCAGACACCATTGAAGATTGTCAGCGCGACTCGATCAAAGTGCTGCAGAGACTGGCAGAATGTGGACACAAAGCTTCTCGGACAAAACTGCAATTCTGCCAGCCTCAGGTGGAATTCCTTGGCAGAGTAATCTCCCATGGAACAATAGCTCTGTCTCCTGACCACCTCAAAGGCATAAGTCGAGCACCGCGTCCACAGACATGCGCGCAACTAATGACCTTTTTAGGTATCACAGGATTCAGCTCGCGGAGTGGTTGGAGGACTACGCAGTAAAGACGGCGCCGCTTAGGGATCTCCTGAAGTCCTCTGAAGTTAAGACTTTAAAAAAGTCTTTGGAATGGACCACAGAGGCATTGTTGGCTTTTGATGTGCTCAAGCAGGAACTACAAAGTGCCCCAGCGTTGAAAATGCCAGACTATGATAAAACTTTTCATTTTTATGTTTCGAACAGATGTAACATGTATGCAGCGGCTGTATTGGCACAAGACTCATGTGCTGGTGGAAGGAAACAACCCATCGCTTACTACAGTGCAAGGTTGGACGACGTAGCACGAGGGTGGCCCCCCTGCTACCAGGGCCTCGCAGCTGTTCACATGGCGTATGAAAAGGCGTCTGCAATAACTAAGTCATATCCTGTGGTTATTTACACCCATCATAAAATCACAGAGTTGATCAATTACAGCAAACTTGTTCTGACAACAGCACGTTGCCTTCAGTATCTACCATTGCTCACCTATCCAGATGTAACAATTAAGAGATGTGAGACCACAAATCCTGCTAATATGTTACCTTTTGAATTTGAAGGTGATACACACGAGTGCGTCGCTGAGACCACGAGGTACACAAAACTGAGACCGGACTTGGAATCTGAGCCGTTGGACAACGCACAGGTCACGTACTATGTAGATGGGTCATGCTTTCGAGACCACATGGGAACTCACGCATGCTACGCCGTGGTGCAACAAAAGGAAGGGACGTTCGTAACAATAAAAGCTGAAAAATGTTTACAACCTTGCTCTGCACAATTAGCTGAATTGTATGGACTTACTGCAGCTTGTGAACTTGCTAAAGACTCCTCTGCCAATATCTACACAGATTCAGCATACGCTCATGGAGTCTGTCACCTGTTTGGAGCAGTTTGGAAACTGCGCGGGTTTCAAAAATCAGATGGTAGACCTGTTCGACATGGAAAACAGATTATGAAGTTAATCTCGGCCATGATGCTTCCACATCGATTGGCCATTATCAAGTGTCCTGCTCATCGAAAAGACAACTCCATCACCACAATGGGAAACAATGCGGCAGACGAAGCTGCAAAGCACGCTTCAGGTTGCAAGGTCGCCGTCTTGGCCCCAGCTGTGGAGTTGGAACCATCTGTCACACCCGACGATATCACACTGATGCAAGCGCGTGCCAGCGCAAGTGAACAAAACATGTGGGAAAAAAGGGGTGCTACAAAAGATGGGCGAGGGTTATGGCGGTCACATACCGGCCTGATTGTCGCCCCAATATCACTTTTGTCTCTTTTAATTCCAGAGTGTCACAAACCAGACCACTGTGGGCGAGATGAGGTGATACATCGAATACAACAACAGGGTTATTGGGCGCCATACCTGCAGGCGTTGGTAACGGATGCGCTAAATCAATGCGAGGTATGCGCGCAGAACAACGTTCGAAAAGGTATTGTTACCCCCACAGCGCGAATACCTGTCCCGGAAGGCCCGTTTCGTCATCTGATTTTAGATTTTGTGGACATGTTGGTCCCGGTACACGGTAAGCGCTACCTTTTGGTGGTTTTTGATCATTTCAGTCATTGGGTGGAGGCCACTCCATCAAAGGACATGAGGGCGGGAACAGTCATAAAGTTCCTGGTCCGTGAGGTGATCCCTAGGTTTGGCTTACCGTCCATCCTTTCATCAGACTCGGGACCAGCATTTATCAACAAGGTCTACAAAGGCGTTCTACGCCAGCTCGGAATCAAAGTCCGTCACGGAAGTATCTACACTCCCTCCAGCCAGGGAGGGGTGGAACTAGTGAATGGCACACTTAAAGCAAAAATTAATAAGATTTGTGCATGTACTGGTTTGCGGTGGCATGACGCATTACCGCTGGCCCTAATGAGTTATCGCATGCAAGCTCATCGGGTCACACATTTGTCTCCTCATGAAATGTTAACAGGTCGTCCCATGCCGGGCCCGCAGTTTCGGGGTCCTTTTAAGGGGCCCCCGCTGGAGCAGTTGGAGAAGGAGCTGCGCAGTTATATGAAACAGTTGTCTGCTATCCATAAAGCAATTTATTTTCAGGAAAAAGCGAACGAGCCAAAACCTGTCTCTGTGACATCTGGTCCAGTGGTGCCCGGGGATAAGGTGTACATTAAGGAGTTTCGAAGAAAGTGGAACACTCCTAGACGCCGAGGTCCTTACACGGTGGTCCGTGCCACACCGACTGCGGTCCAGGTCGAAGGGAGCGTCGCTTGGCATCATCTGAACCATTGTTCGTTGGCACCTACGACCAACAACTGCAAAACGGGCCCTGGGGACTGGTCGGATTGTACAGCGTTCTCAAATGACCAGTCCCCCAAAAGGGGAAGTATCGCTTCGCATGCAGCTGACGAAGATAGTCCTGTCAGGGCAGATTCAGAGTTGCCGCCCGATGATGTTGAGTTTGACATTCCTTTGGTTTATTCTTCTGGGCGGGACAGGGATCTCGGCAGGGACAGTTCAACCAATCCGGACCCGAAGCAGCAGCCACCACGTCGTCCCATCACCAGGGCCTTCTCAAGGAAACAGAGGGGCAACTGCGCAACGAGGGAGCGGCCTCAGTGACCAAGGGGAGTACGACTCACATGCCAAATGTCATTATCAGTCAGGTCTCTTGCCGGCATGCACCCGCACACATCTACACACTATGTTGCCCTTTTGGCACAACATAGGCGGAAAGTAAGATCAATTAAGGAACAAGATGTAGAGGGGCATAACATTCCAGTGAATCCTGGGATGGATGATGAACACGGTGCTCAGGGAGGAGAGGCTTTGGGGTCCAGGCTAGACCCTCTGGGCTCAGACTTAAGTGTTTATGTTACCACAGCTGCAGCTGCCAAGAAATGGGGAGTTCACTTTGTAGAGGAGGAGTCCACTCCCCCTCTAGCTGTGGTTCCAGCCCAGGAGCCGGATAAGGTTGGTCTTGTAACAATCACTACTCCACGCCCACAGGCCGGAATAGGTAACCATCAGTCGGTACCAGGAGGACTGGGGTATGAACACTTAGCACGTATAACATCCTTAATGGTTGACCAGGTATGGGCTGCTGCATGGAACACACTGGAAGGTCTGTTGGAAATTGGAAAGGTTGTAAGTTCGTACCAGACCACAGGTAACACCCCTGTTGTAAATAAAGTTGATTTCACACCTGAACCGCAGCCCACCGTGGTTACTGATGGCCAACCAGACAATGGGGTGGTTGAGTCATTCACCCTTCCCCCTCAAGGGTTAGATACTTTGGTAAATAGTTATCATGATAAAACATTAAAGGGGGGGGAGGTTAAGGATGTAAAGGGGCAACCGGAAGTACGAGGGTTTAGACCTAGTGAAGATTACTTATGGAAGGAAGCGATGGCCAATACTTGGTATCGCTGGGCTTGGCTGTCAGTAAAGGAAATGACATCGGAGGAATGCATATGGTGCTCAAAGGCGCCTGGAGCCCCTCCGGTTGTTGTCCCAGATAAGTACAGCTCTTGGGAGTGTGCCCAGGAACAACGCCGAGTGTGTGAAGAGGAAGCATTCAAGTCTACAACGACGAATGCTTTCTTCGGGCTCCCGATGTGTGGTATGAAGTGTAGATTACTTTATGGGGCCCAGAGGATGCATGGTTATTTGAATAAATATAGGGGTTACAAAATCCAGGAATTGTGTGTACCTTACCAGGTGGCAAATACCGCCATGGCCCCTCCCACGGTCTACGAGGTGGACTATAACGCCGCATACGAGTGTTTTGCCAGCGGAGGATTTCTCCAGCAAAATGGGATAATGGTGGGGAACACGACGGTAAGATGTAATGTCACATGGGTGTTATCATGGTTCCCAGAGTCTGGTGTGTCTCCTCTCTTCATAACAAAAGCAGTATGGTTTGAAAACCCGGAGCCCCCACATCAGGACTGTCAGAATATGTCTATCACGGTTCCAACCCTATTTTGGTTCGGAGACCAATCACATGCGGTCGCTGATAGTTTCTGGTTATGTGGAAATAATCTGCTACGTAGCACCCTACCCCCCTCTTGGGTGGGGTTGTGTGCTACTGTTCGCTTAAAGGTGCCAGCTATGGTAGTATACAATGGTGCAAATAATATTCTTCACTTAAAACGAGACAAGGGCGCGCTGCGTAGGAGTAGGCGTCAGGTCTCGGGTTCTCATGAGGTATATCGGGATGCAATTGAAATTGCTAAAGGGATTCCTGTGGAATTTTCGGCCAGAAATGAAGTAGTGGCCGGCATAGAATCTATACTACCATGGATAACGGTGAATAAAAATGTTAACTGGATAAATTATATATATTATAATCAACAGCGGTTGTTTAACCACACCATCGAGGGACTGAGTGCACTAGGAGAACAGCTGCATGAGACTAGCAGACTCGCACTACAGAACCGGCAAGCACTAGATTGGCTTCTGGCAGATAAGGGTGGAATATGTCAAATGTTCGGGGAGGACTGTTGTACTTTTATTCCAGCTAACACAGCGCCAGATGGTTCCTTTACCTCTGCCATGGAAGAAATAATACGGGTGGGGAGAGAGGTGCGAGAGCATGCTGGGAAGAGCGACTGGTCCCTTGATTGGTTGGACCAGTTAATGGCTGACTGGAAAAATGTATTGATAAAGGTGGGAGTTGGGTCAGCTTTGGTTCTGATCCTTCTTTTCTTGTTTGGCATGTGCATCGTTCCTGCCCTGAGGAGAGCATGGAGGACGAGTCTCAAGAAACAGACCTCTGTCATCATGGCTGCCCAATTGGTCCGTACTGAGTTGGACCTGTGACGTCTCAATAAAACTACAGTCGGTGGGACAAAGGGGCGGCAGCCTGTGACGAAAGGCTGGTGACCCAATGCTCCTGTCTGCCTCCGGACTGGAAAAGGACTCTATTTTGTGTTGTTCACGTGTGAATTCTGTAGTCGGTAATCTTCTGTAATAGCTTGTCCTAGTGAAAACAGATTGTAATGGAGTTTCTTTGTTGTGTGTGTATGGTTACTTGCTGTCATAGTACTTAGAAGGTCTCCTGCAGGGGTTCACTGGCCTACCCGTGCCTGAGTGTCAAGTAAGATCAAAAGTTACCGGTGCTCTCCCAGAGGGGGGGCACGGGGGAATTTTTTCTCCCTTCGGGGTTTTTTTCGCCCTCGTACGGGAGGTTCAGATTGGCTCCTATGTTATGCTTGAGACCTGCGTGTGTGGACAAGTGTGCGTAAAAAGGTTTCCCTATTGTAAGTTTCAGAGTATCGTCTTAGGGCCGATTACTCTGAAATATTTGAAAGGGGGAAATGTGGAAGTATTAATATATCAGAGTTGAAATGAATAACAACAGGTGTACTGTCCTTGGTAAGCAGAATATTAATAGTATGACATTATAACATGATATCAAAATGATGTCAACCAGTCAGCCCTACAAGGCTGCGTGTCTGGATGCTGTGTGTCTAAAGATAGTGACAGGCAGACTATATAAGCTTGAAGAAATGGATGAACGGGGTCTTTTGATCAAGGAAGGGTGTCCCCCCGTTCGGCCGAATAAAAGAAAGATCATTAAGGACCTCTGTCTGCAGACTCTCAATATCAGCAAGCCCTTTTGATAAAGAGTTTATCTACGACAAAACCAGTCTGTAACAGCTTTTAATCCCAGTATAAACCAGTCTGTAACAGCTTTTAATCCCAGTATAAACCAGTTTGTAACAGCTTTTAATCCCAGTATAAACCAATCTGTAACAGCTTTTAATCCTAGTATAAACCAGTCTGTAACAGCTTTTAATCCCAATATAAATCAGTCTGTAGCAGCTTTTAATCGCAGTATAAACCAGTCTGTAGCAGCTTTTAATCCCAGTATAAACCAGTCTGTAGCAGCTTTTAATCCCAGTATAAACCAGTCTGTAGCAGCTTTTAATCCCAGTATAAACCAGTCTGTAGCAGCTTTTATTCCCAGTATAAACCAGTCTGTAACAGCTTTTAATCCCAGTATAAACCAGTCTGTAGCAGCTTTTAATCCCAGTATAAACCAGTCTGTAACAGCTTTTAATCCCAGTATAAACCAGTCTGTAGCAGCTTGTAATCCCAGTATAACGCAGTCTGTAGCAGCTTTTAATCCCAGTATAACCCAGTCTGTAGCAGCTTTTATTCCCAGTATAAACCAGTCTGTAACAGCTTTTAATCCCAGTATAAACCAGTCTGTAGCAGCTTTTAATCCCAGTATAAACCAGTCTGTAACAGCTTTTAATCCCAGTATAAACCAGTCTGTAGCAGCTTTTAATGCCAGTATAAACCAGTCTGTAGCAGCTTTTGATCCCAGTATAACCCAGTCTGTAGCAGCTTTTAATCCCAGTATAAACCAGTCTGTAGCAGCTTTTATTCCCAGTATAAACCAGTCTGTAACAGCTTTTAATCCTAGTATAAACCAGTCTGTAGCAGCTTTTATTCCCAGTATAAACCAGTCTGTAGCAGCTTTTAATCCCAGTATAACCCAGTCTGTAGCAGCTTTTATTCCCAGTATAAACCAGTCTGTAACAGCTTTTAATCCTAGTATAAACCAGTCTGTAGCAGCTTTTATTCCCAGTATAAACCAGTCTGTAGCAGCTTTTAATCCCAGTATAAACCAGTCTGTAACAGCTTTTAATCCTAGTATAAACCAGTCTGTAGCAGCTTTTATTCCCAGTATAAACCAGTCTTTAGCAGCTTTTAATCCCAGTATAAACCAGTCTGTAACCGCTTTTAATCCCAGTATAAACCAGTCTGTAACAGCTTTTAATCCTAGTATAAACCAGTCTGTAGCAGCTTTTATTCCCAGTATAAACCAGTCTGTAGCAGCTTGTAATCCCAGTATAAACCAGTCTGTAACCGCTTTTAATCCCAGTATAAACCAGTCTGTAGCAGCTTTTATTCCCCGTATAAACCAGTCTGTAGCAGCTTTTAATCCCAGTATAAACCAGTCTGTAACAGCTTTTATTCCCCGTATAAACCAGTCTGTAGCAGCTTTTATTCCCAGTATAAACCAGTCTGTAACAGCTTTTAATCCCAGTATAAACCAGTCTGTAGCAGCTTTTATTCCCCGTATAAACCAGTCTGTAGCAGCTTTTAATCCCAGTATAAACCAGTCTGTAACAGCTTTTAATCCCAGTATAAACCAGTCTGTAGCAGCTTTTATTCCCCGTATAAACCAGTCTGTAGCAGTTTTTAATCCCAGTATAAACCAGTCTGTAACAGCTTTTAATCCCAGTATAAACCAGTCTGTAGCAGCTTTTATTCCCAGTATAAACCAGTCTGTAACAGCTTTTAATCCTAGTATGAACCAGTCTGTAGCAGCTTTTATTCCCAGTATAAACCAGTCTGTAGCAGCTTTTAATCCCAGTATAACCCAGTCTGTAACAGCTTTTATTCCCAGTATAAACCAGTCTGTAACAGCTTTTAATCCCAGTATAAACCAGTCTGTAACAGCTTTTAATCCCAGTATAAACTAGTCTGTAGCAGCTTTTATTCCCAGTATAAACCAGTCTGTAGCAGCTTTTATTCCCAGTATAAACCAGTCTGTAACAGCTTTTAATCCTAGTATAAACCAGTCTGTAACAGCTTTTAATCCCAGTATAAACCAGTCTGTAACAGCTTTTAATCCCAGTATAAACCAGTCTGTAGCAGCTTTTATTCCCAGTATAAACCAGTCTGTAACAGCTTTTAATCCTAGTATAAACCAGTCTGTAGCAGCTTTTATTCCCAGTATAAACCAGTCTGTAGCAGCTTTTAATCCCAGTATAAACCAGTCTGTAACCGCTTTTAATCCCAGTATAAACCAGTCTGTAGCAGCTTTTATTCCCCGTATAAACCAGTCTGTAGCAGCTTTTAATCCCAGTATAAACCAGTCTGTAACAGCTTTTATTCCCCGTATAAACCAGTCTGTAGCAGCTTTTATTCCCAGTATAAACCAGTCTGTAACAGCTTTTAATCCCAGTATAAACCAGTCTGTAGCAGCTTTTAATCCCAGTATCAACCAGTCTGTAACAGCTTTTAATCCCAGTATAAACCAGTCTGTAACAGCTTTTATTCCCCGTATAAACCAGTCTGTAGCAGCTTTTATTCCCAGTATAAACCAGTCTGTAACAGCTTTTAATCCCAGTATAAACCAGTGTGTAGCAGCTTTTAATCCCAGTATAAACCAGTCTGTAGCAGCTTTTAATCCCAGTATAACCCATTCTGTAGCAGCTTTTAATCCCAGTATAAACCAGTCTGTAACAGCGTTTAATCCCAGTATAAACCAGTCTGTAGCAGCTTTTAATCCCAGTATAAACCAGTCTGTAACAGCGTTTAATCCCAGTATAAACCAGTCTGTAGCAGCTTTTAATCCCAGTATAAACCAGTCTATAACAGCGTTTAATCCCAGTATAAACCAGTCTGTAGCAGCTTTTAATCCCAGTATAAACCAGTCTGTAACAGCGTTTAATCCCAGTATAAACCAGTCTGTAGCTGCTTTTAATCCCAGTATAAACCAGTCTGTAACAGCGTTTAATCCCAGTATAAACCAGTCTGTAACAGCGTTTAATCCCAGTATAAACCAGTCTGTAGCTGCTTTTAATCCCAGTATAAACCAGTCTGTAACAGCGTTTAATCCCAGTATAAACCAGTCTGTAACAGCGTTTAATCCCAGTATAAACCAGTCTGTAGTTCAGCTGAAGGGTAAACTGGTGGTGGAGTTTTAACGGTTCATAAACAGAAATGATTCTCCTACATTTACTGGACGTGGGTCAACCTCTGGCCCACAGAGCATCTGCTGAAGCTGAATGTTCTTCATGCAGCCACACCGCTGGTTTCTCACATTTCTTTCACAAAGGTCTGAACTTGAAAGCTGAGAGTGTGGAGAGTAACTGAAAGAGGATTTCTGACGGACTGAGGAACCTGAAGAGGTGAGGAGAGAGGGAGGAGAGCTGATGATGAAGAGGAGAAATGAAAAAGGACGGAGGTGAAAGCGGTGAAATGAAGTGCAGCTCATTTGAATGCCTCTGACTGAAGTCTTTGACTGTCTTTGCCTTTGTCAGGTTCTGAAGGCAGAATGGAGTCATTCAGAGTTTATTCTGACTTCCTGCCACTCCGAACACACAAAACCCACAAACCAGAGCCGTTCCAGATGTTTCCACACAGCTTTTATTTCACACAGAAGGACGTTCGTGGTCCTCCATCCGTATGAGTGGAAACATTCTTCCTTTTTAAAGACGAACTTCAGCAGGTTTTCTCAGTGATGCGCCCTAACCGCGGCTAATCCAGCATCACCGTCATCCTACCTGCAGCCTGAGATCTGTCCCGACACTAAGGGTAGGGCTATATACCCCTTCAAACGAAGATTTTTCAGAGGCACACTTGAAACGGAGGGGTATGAAAAATTTCCTGTTCTATATGAGAAAGCAAGTGTTTCTACGCACATCACGCTTTCTTGAGGTGCAGGGCAACACACACTCGCACAAAGAAAAAAAAAAAAAAAGCCACAGAGAGTATACCAGCACACACGATTAATTTTAATTGCATGAAAAATTCGTACATTACGTCCCACACATGCCTGTCGATAAGCAATAACTCAATTAATTGCACGGTAACAAAAAAATGAGCGCAACAAGTTTGCCGCCGCAATAGTTTTCATTAGCCCCCCCCATCTTACTGCACCATAGACTGTGTATGACAACAGGTTTCACTGTGCAGTATCTGGACTGAACGCTCTTGTGGAGTGATCTCTCTCATGTCATGTTTGACAGCAGCATGTAGCAGCACGAGACCGTGGTGAACCATAACCTGTGCGAGCCGGTACGCTGCGTTTGTTTACAGGGCTACTGTCACGCATCGGCCGTGAGACTCATGCATTTGAGTGAGTTACGCTCTCGCGCTAAACCTCTGATTTCTCACGCTGGAATACACTTTAAGAGCAATGCCGGCTAATGGAGAGGTTCTAGAGGATTCCCAGTGGGCCGCATTTCTTTTGTGCCGGTGTCCCGGCGTATATGTCAAAAAGACGCAGCGTCGCGTTGCAGCAGCGTCGCGTCGCAGCAGCGGTTCGCTCACTGCTCATAGATCAGACTGACACGCAGTGATGAGGGAGATATTTCAGCTTCACAAACAGCAACGATGCACAATATAGTTTTTCCTAGTTTTTTTAAATACAGCCGGCAGTTTTTCTGGTTTTTCCTGTTTAAGCCCCATGTTTAATATTTTTTAATATATTTATTGTCTTTTTTTTATTTATTTAGTTTCTTCCAGTTCCTCTAAAATGTTCTTTAGTGACTACTGATGACGTATGTGACTGTTGAAGGGTGTCCCAATTCGTAGGGGTGGACTTTTCAGCCCTACCCCTTCTAGCTCCGTTTTAAGGGGTAAGGGGTGAAATGGGATTGGGCCTAAGAGACATCATCTTGTCTCTTGTCCGTCTCTTTCTCTCCGTCTTTTCCTCTCTTCCTCCTCTAATGTCTTCTTGTATTTCTTTGCTGAATCAGCCACAGTGTGCGTTAAAGATGCCCGGAGACGGAGAGGATGTCTCAGAGACAGAGACGATGTCTCGGAGACAGAGAGGACATCTCAGAGACGGAGAGGATGTCTCAGAGACGGAGACGATGTCTGGGAGATGGAGAAGATGTTTCGGAGATGGAGACGATGTCCCAGAGACTAAGACGATGTCCTGGAGACGGAAAGGAAATCTAAGAGACGGAGATGATGTCTCGGAGATGGAGAGGACGTTTCGGAGACGGAG
>NC_055698.1:33549551-33626353 GCF_017639745.1 Melanotaenia boesemani | reverse complement strand
ATCAATCCCAGTATAAACCAGTCTGTAACAGCTTTTAATCCCAGTATAAACCAGTCTGTAGCAGCTTTTAATCCCAGTATAAACCAGTCTGTAACAGCTTTTAATCCCAGTATAAACCAGTCTGTAGCAGCTTTTTAATCCCAGTATAAACCAGTCTGTAGCAGCTTTTAATCCCAGTATAAACCAGTCTGTAACAGCTTTTAATCCCAGTATAAACCAGTCTGTAGCAGCTTTTAATCCCAGTATAAACCAGTCTGTAACAGCTTTTAATCCCAGTATAAACCAGTCTGTAGCAGCTTTTAATCCCAGTATAAACCAGTCTGTAACAGCTTTTAATCCCAGTATAAACCAGTCTGTAGCAGCTTTTAATCCCAGTATAAACCAGTCTGTAGCAGCTTTTAATCCCAGTATAAACCAGTCTGTAACAGCTTTTAATCCCAGTATAAACCAGTCTGTAACAGCTTTTAATCCCAGTATAAACCAGTCTGTAGCAGCTTTTAATCCCAGTATAAACCAGTCTGTAACAGCTTTTAATCCCAGTATAAACCAGTCTGTAGCAGCTTTTAATCCCAGTATAAACCAGTCTGTAGCAGCTTTTAATCCCAGTATAAACCAGTCTGTAGCAGCTTTTAATCCCAGTATAAACCAGTCTGTAGCAGCTTTTAATCCCAGTATAAACCAGTCTGTAACAGCTTTTAATCCCAGTATAAACCAGTGCTGTAGCAGCTTTTAATCCCAGTATAAACCAGTCTGTAACAGCTTTTAATCCCAGTATAAACCAGTCTGTAACAGCTTTTAATCCCAGTATAAACCAGTCTGTAGCAGCTTTTAATCCCAGTATAAACCAGTCTGTAGCAGCTTTTAATCCCAGTATAAACCAGTCTGTAGCAGCTTTTAATCCCAGTATAAACCAGTGTGTAACAGCTTTTAATCCCAGTATAAACCAGTCTGTAGCAGCTTTTAATCCCAGTATAAACCAGTCTGTAGCAGCTTTTAATCCCAGTATAAACCAGTGTGTAACAGCTTTTAATCCCAGTATAAACCAGTCTGTAACAGCTTTTAATCCCAGTATAAACCAGTCTGTAGCAGCTTTTAATCCCAGTATAAACCAGTCTGTAGCAGCTTTTAATCCCAGTATAAACCAGTCTGTAACAGCTTTTAATCCCAGTATAAACCAGTCTGTAGCAGCTTTTAATCCCAGTATAAACCAGTCTGCAACAGCTTTTAATCCCAGTATAAACCAGTCTGTAGCAGCTTTTAATCCCAGTATAAACCAGTCTGTAGCAGCTTTTAATCCCAGTATAAACCAGTCTGTAACAGCTTTTAATCCCAGTATAAACCAGTCTGTAGCAGCTTTTAATCCCAGTATAAACCAGTCTGTAACAGCTTTTAATCCCAGTATAAACCAGTCTGTAGCAGCTTTTAATCCCAGTATAAACCAGTCTGTAACAGCTTTTAATCCCAGTATAAACCATTCTGTAGCAGCTTTTAATCCCAGTATAAACCAGTCTGTAACAGCTTTTAATCCCAGTATAAACCAGTCTGTAACAGCTTTTAATCCCAGTATAAACCAGTCTGTAGCAGCTTTTAATCCCAGTATAAACCAGTCTGTAACAGCTTTTAATCCCAGTATAAACCAGTCTGTAGCAGCTTTTAATCCCAGTATAAACCAGTCTGTAGCAGCTTTTAATCCCAGTATAAACCAGTCTGTAACAGCTTTTAATCCCAGTATAAACCAGTCTGTAACAGCTTTTAATCCCAGTATAAACCAGTCTGTAGCAGCTTTTAATCCCAGTATAAACCAGTCTGTAACAGCTTTTAATCCCAGTATAAACCAGTCTGTAAGCAGCTTTTAATCCCAGTATAAACCAGTCTGTAGCAGCTTTTAATCCCAGTATAAACCAGTCTGTAGCAGCTTTTAATCCCAGTATAAACCAGTCTGTAGCAGCTTTTAATCCCAGTATAAACCAGTCTGTAACAGCTTTTAATCCCAGTATAAACCAGTGTGTAGCAGCTTTTAATCCCAGTATAAACCAGTCTGTAACAGCTTTTAATCCCAGTATAAACCAGTCTGTAACAGCTTTTAATCCCAGTATAAACCAGTCTGTAGCAGCTTTTAATCCCAGTATAAACCAGTCTGTAACAGCTTTTAATCCCAGTATAAACCAGTCTGTAACAGCTTTTAGTCCCAGTATACACCAGTCTGTAACAGCTTTTAATCCCACTATAAACCAGTCTGTAGCAGCTTTTAGTCCCAGTATAAACCAGTCTGTAGCAGCTTTTAATCCCAGTATAAACCAGTCTGTAGCAGCTTTTAATCCCAGTATAAACCAGTCTGCAACACCTTTTAATCCCAGTATAAACCAGTCTGTAACAGCTTTTAATCCCACTATAAACCAGTCTGTAACAGCTTTTAATCCCAGTATAAACCAGTGTGTAGCAGCTTTTAATCCCAGTATAAACCAGTCTGTAACAGCTTTTAATCCCAGTAGAAACCAGTCTGTAGCAGCTTTTAATCCCAGTATAAGCCAGTCTGTAACAGCTTTTAATCCCAGTATAAACCAGTCTGTAGCAGCTTTTAATCCCAGTATAAACCAGTCTGTAGCAGCTTTTAATCCCAGTATAAACCAGTGTGTAGCAGCTTTTAGTCCCAGTATAAACCAGTCTGTAACAGCTTTTAATCCCAGTATAAACCAGTCTGTAGCAGCTTTTAATCCCACTATAAACCAGTCTGTAACAGCTTTTAATCCCAGTATAAACCAGTGTGTAGCAGCTTTTAATCCCAGTATAAACCAGTCTGTAACAGCTTTTAATCCCAGTAGAAACCAGTCTGTAGCAGCTTTTAATCCCAGTATAAGCCAGTCTGTAACAGCTTTTAATCCCAGTATAAACCAGTCTGTAGCAGCTTTTAATCCCAGTATAAACCAGTCTGTAGCAGCTTTTAATCCCAGTATAAACCAGTGTGTAGCAGCTTTTAGTCCCAGTATAAACCAGTCTGTAACAGCTTTTAATCCCAGTATAAACCAGTCTGTAGCAGCTTTTAATCCCAGTATAAACCAGTCTGTAGCAGCTTTTAATCCAGTATAAACCAGTCTGTAGCAGCTTTTAATCCCAGTATAAACCAGTCTGCAACAGCTTTTAATCCCAGTATAAACCAGTCTGTAAGCAGCTTTTAATCCCAGCTATAAACCAGTCTGTAACAGCTTTTAATCCCAGTATAAACCAGTGTGTAGCAGCTTTTAATCCCAGTATAAACCAGTCTGTAACAGCTTTTAATCCCAGTATAAACCAGTCTGTAGCAGCTTTTAATCCCAGTATAAACCAGTCTGTAACAGCTTTTAATCCCAGTATAAACCAGTCTGTAACAGCTTTTAATCCCAGTATAAACCAGTCTGTAGCAGCTTTTAATCCCAGTATAAACCAGTCTGTAGCAGCTTTTAATCCCAGTATAAACCAGTCTGTAGCAGCTTTTAATCCCAGTATAAACCAGTCTGTAGCAGCTTTTAATCCCAGTATAAACCAGTCTGTAGCAGCTTTTAATCCCAGTATAAACCAGTCTGTAACAGCTTTTAATCCCAGTATAAACCAGTCTGTAAGCAGCTTTTAATCCCAGTATAAACCAGTCTGTAACAGCTTTTAATCCCAGTATAAACCAGTCTGTAGCAGCTTTTAATCCCAGTATAAACCAGTCTGTAGCAGCTTTTAATCCCAGTATAAACCAGTCTGTAACAGCTTTTAATCCCAGTATAAACCAGTGTGTAGCAGCTTTTAATCCCAGTATAAACCAGTCTGTAACAGCTTTTAATCCCAGTATAAACCAGTCTGTAACAGCTTTTAATCCCAGTATAAACCAGTCTGTAGCAGCTTTTAATCCCAGTATAAACCAGTCTGTAACAGCTTTTAATCCCAGTATAAACCAGTCTGTAACAGCTTTTAGTCCCAGTATAACCAGTCTGTAACAGCTTTTAATCCCACTATAAACCAGTCTGTAGCAGCTTTTAGTCCCAGTATAAACCAGTCTGTAGCAGCTTTTAATCCCAGTATAAACCAGTCTGTAGCAGCTTTTAATCCCAGTATAAACCAGTCTGCAACACCTTTTAATCCCAGTATAAACCAGTCTGTAACAGCTTTTAATCCCACTATAAACCAGTCTGTAACAGCTTTTAATCCCAGTATAAACCAGTGTGTAGCAGCTTTTAATCCCAGTATAAACCAGTCTGTAACAGCTTTTAATCCCAGTAGAAACCAGTCTGTAGCAGCTTTTAATCCCAGTATAAGCCAGTCTGTAACAGCTTTTAATCCCAGTATAAACCAGTCTGTAGCAGCTTTTAATCCCAGTATAAACCAGTCTGTAGCAGCTTTTAATCCCAGTATAAACCAGTCTGTAGCAGCTTTTAGTCCCAGTATAAACCAGTCTGTAACAGCTTTTAATCCCAGTATAAACCAGTCTGTAGCAGCTTTTAATCCCAGTATAAACCAGTCTGTAACAGCTTTTAATCCCAGTATAAACCAGTGTGTAACAGCTTTTAATCCCAGTATAAACCAGTCTGTAACAGCTTTTAATCCCAGTATAAACCAGTCTGTAGCAGCTTTTAATCCCAGTATAAACCAGTCTGTAACAGCTTTTAATCCCAGTATAAACCAGTCTGTAGCAGCTTTTAATCCCAGTATAAACCAGTCTGTAGCAGCTTTTAATCCCAGTATAAACCAGTGTGTAGCAGCTTTTAATCCCAGTATAAACCAGTCTGTAACAGCTTTTAATCCCAGTATAAACCAGTCTGTAGCAGCTTTTAATCCCAATATAAACCAGTCTGTAGCAGCTTTTAATCCCAGTATAAACCAGTGTGTAACAGCTTTTAATCCCAGTATAAACCAGTGTGTAACAGTTTTTAATCCCAGTATAAACCAGTCTGTAGCAGCTTTTAATCCCAGTATAAACCAGTCTGTAACAGCTTTTAATCCCAGTATAAACCAGTCTGTAGCAGCTTTTAATCCCAGTATAAACCAGTCTGTAGCAGCTTTTAATCCCAGTATAAACCAGTCTGTAGCAGCTTTTAATCCCAGTATAAACCAGTCTGTAGCAGCTTTTAATCCCAGTATAAACCAGTCTGTAACAGCTTTTAATCCCAGTATAAACCAGTCTGTAGCAGCTTTTAATCCCAGTATAAACCAGTCTGTAGCAGCTTTTAATCCCAGTATAAACCAGTGCTGTAACAGCTTTTAATCCCAGTATAAACCAGTCTGTAGCAGTTTTTAATCCCAGTATAAACCAGTGTGTAGCAGCTTTTAATCCCAGTATAAACCAGTGTGTAACAGCTTTTAATCCCAGTATGAACCAGTCTGCAACAGCTTTTAATCCCAGTATAAACCAGTGTGTAGCAGCTTTTAATCGCAGTATAAACCAGTCTGTAACAGCTTTTAATCCCAGTATAAACCAGTCTGTAGCAGCTTTTAATCCCAGTATAAACCAGTCTGTAACAGCTTTTAATCCCAGTATAAACCAGTCTGTAACAGCTTTTAGTCCCAGTATAAACCAGTCTGTAACAGCTTTTAATCCCACTATAAACCAGTCTGTAGCAGCTTTTAGTCCCAGTATAAACCAGTCTGTAGCAGCTTTTAATCCCAGTATAAACCAGTCTGTAGCAGCTTTTAATCCCAGTATAAACCAGTCTGCAACACCTTTTAATCCCAGTATAAACCAGTCTGTAACAGCTTTTAATCCCACTATAAACCAGTCTGTAACAGCTTTTAATCCCAGTATAAACCAGTGTGTAGCAGCTTTTAATTCCAGTATAAACCAGTCTGTAGCAGCTTTTAATCCCAGTATAAACCAGTCTGCAACACCTTTTAATCCCAGTATAAACCAGTCTGTAACAGCTTTTAATCCCACTATAAACCAGTCTGTAACAGCTTTTAATCCCAGTATAAACCAGTGTGTAGCAGCTTTTAATCCCAGTATAAACCAGTCTGTAACAGCTTTTAATCCCAGTAGAAACCAGTCTGTAGCAGCTTTTAATCCCAGTATAAGCCAGTCTGTAACAGCTTTTAATCCCAGTATAAACCAGTCTGTAGCAGCTTTTAATCCCAGTATAAACCAGTCTGTAGCAGCTTTTAATCCCAGTATAAACCAGTGTGTAGCAGCTTTTAGTCCCAGTATAAACCAGTCTGTAACAGCTTTTAATCCCAGTATAAACCAGTCTGTAGCAGCTTTTAATCCCAATATAAACCAGTCTGTAGCAGCTTTTAATCCCAGTATAAACCAGTGTGTAACAGCTTTTAATCCCAGTATAAACCAGTGTGTAACAGTTTTTAATCCCAGTATAAACCAGTCTGTAGCAGCTTTTAATCCCAGTATGAACCAGTCTGTAACAGCTTTTAATCCCAGTATAAACCAGTCTGTAGCAGCTTTTAATCCCAGTATAAACCAGTCTGTAGCAGCTTTTAGTCCCAGTATAAACCAGTCTGTAGCAGCTTTTAATCCCAGTATAAACCAGTCTGTAACAGCTTTTAATCCCAGTATAAACCAGTCTGTAGCAGCTTTTAATCCCAGTATAAACCAGTCTGTAGCAGCTTTTAATCCCAGTATAAACCAGTCTGTAACAGCTTTTAATCCCAGTATAAACCAGTCTGTAGCAGCTTTTAATCCCAGTATAAACCAGTCTGTAGCAGCTTTTAATCCCAGTATAACCAGTCTGTAACAGCTTTTAATCCCAGTATAAACCAGTCTGTAGCAGCTTTTAATCCCAGTATAAACCAGTCTGTAGCAGCTTTTTAGTCCCAGTATAAACCAGTCTGTAGCAGCTTTTAATCCCAGTATAAACCAGTCTGTAGCAGCTTTTAATCCCAGTATAAACCAGTCTGTAGCAGCTTTTAATCCCAGTATAAACCAGTCTGTAGCAGCTTTTAATCCCAGTATAAACCAGTCTGTAACAGCTTTTAATCCCAGTATAAACCAGTCTGTAGCAGCTTTTAATCCCAGTATAAACCAGTCTGTAGCAGCTTTTAATCCCAGTATAAACCAGTCTGTAACAGCTTTTAATCCCAGTATAAACCAGTCTGTAACAGCTTTTAATCCCACTATAAACCAGTCTGTAACAGCTTTTAATCCCAGTATAAACCAGTGTGTAGCAGCTTTTAATCCCAGTATAAACCAGTCTGTAACAGCTTTTAATCCCAGTAGAAACCAGTCTGTAGCAGCTTTTAATCCCAGTATAAGCCAGTCTGTAACAGCTTTTAATCCCAGTATAAACCAGTCTGTAGCAGCTTTTAATCCCAGTATAAACCAGTGTGTAGCAGCTTTTAGTCCCAGTATAAACCAGTCTGTAACAGCTTTTAATCCCAGTATAAACCAGTCTGTAGCAGCTTTTAATCCCAATATAAACCAGTCTGTAACAGCTTTTAATCCCACTATAAACCAGTGTGTAACAGCTTTTAATCCCAGTATAAACCAGTGTGTAACAGTTTTTAATCCCAGTATAAACCAGTCTGTAGCAGCTTTTAATCCCAGTATGAACCAGTCTGTAACAGCTTTTAATCCCAGTATAAACCAGTCTGTAGCAGCTTTTAATCCCAGTATAAACCAGTCTGTAGCAGCTTTTAGTCCCAGTATAAACCAGTCTGTAGCAGCTTTTAATCCCAGTATAAACCAGTCTGTAGCAGCTTTTAATCCCAGTATAAACCAGTCTGTAACAGCTTTTAATCCCAGTATAAACCAGTCTGTAGCAGCTTTTAATCCCAATATAAACCAGTCTGTAGCAGCTTTTAATCCCAGTATAAACCAGTGTGTAACAGCTTTTAATCCCAGTATAAACCAGTCTGCAACAGCTTTTAATCCCAGTATAAACCAGTGTGTAGCAGCTTTTAATCCCAGTATAAACCAGTGTGTAGTTTAGCATAAATTTCTGGAGTAGAAAAATAAGAATATTCCGGGCGGGGTGGTTCAGTGGGTGGAGTCGTCTTGTTGTGGCCTGAAGCCTGTCGATTTCATGTCAAGGTCATCCTGAGGCAAGACACCGAACCCCAAGTTGCTCCTGATGGGTCGTGGTTGGCGTCTTGCATGGCAGCCTCCACCATCAGTGTGTGAATGTGTGTGTGTGAACGAGTGAATGTGATGTAGGATGTAAAGAACTTTATCAATACAAAATCTTTACAATTATTAGCAGAAAAATGCAAGTGGAGAGCAAAGAGTCAGCAGGGAGCAGAAACACCAAACGGATTTTATTACTAACAGTACAGTAGAAATAAAGTCCTCCTCCTCCTGAAGACCGGTTCTCCTCCTCCTGAAGACTGGTTCTCCTCCTCCTGACGACCGGTTCTCCTCCTCCTGACGACTGGTTCTCCTCCTGCTGACGACCGGTTCTCCTCCTCCTCCTGACGACCGGTTCTCCTCCTCCTGACGACCGGTTCTCCTCCTCCTCCTGACGACCGGTTCTCCTCCTCCTGACGACCGGTTCTTCTCCTCCTGACGACCGGTTCTCCTTCTCCTCCTGACAACCGGTTCTCCTTCTCCTCCTGACGACCAATTCTCCTCCTCGTGATGACTGGTTCTCCTCCTCTGTCCATGCTGCTCTGTCTCTGTCCAATATAATAAATCCAGTTTTTCTCTGACCCAGTTCTGCCCCAGATCCTGGTCCAGAACCATGGTTCTCCCTCACAGTGGACCTCCTATGGGTGGACCAGGACCCAGCGGAGTGGAAGCTGTTCCATTATTTTAGTAAATTGTACATGTGCCTGTAAAAACTACATCCAGCGAACAGCTGAAACCTCCAGTAAAATGTGATAAAGAGGTCACACAGACAGCAGGTGCTTGAAGAAGAGACTGATAAGACCAAGCTGAAGAGAAGAGAATTTTAAGAGATTAAAGTTATTCTGATCTGCTGAAGAAGTGTGTAAAATAAGTCGTCGTTAATTTGATGGCTAAACTTTGGCAGCAGGGAAAATCAGGATGCTGTGAGCCAGGGGGACAGAACGAGCAGGACCCTCATCAGCTGGAGCTCACATTTTTACATTACAGTCATTTAGCCGACGCTTTGGTCCAAAGCGACTTACCGTGGTCCAGCACTAGCATTACAGACCCAACTGGAGGGCGTTAATATTCGTCCCTGGGGGAGTCGAACTTGGGGCCCCCGCATGGGAGACAGACGCCCTGACAACATATTTGTCCATGTCAACATATCCAATGATAAGTAAACATGGCGAACACTGGGTGGGTGGTGTTGGGTGGAGGAAGGAGGGTGGCGGTGTATGGGGGTGGGTGAGTAGAGGATGGGGGTGTGGTTGCTGATGCCCTGGTTCCCGGGGAGCATGGCTGGAACATTGGGGTGGGTGCTGGCTTTATGGGGGACCTGGTCCTCCTGGGTGTTGTGCGGGCCTTCTGAATGGGGTGGCTGGGGCCTTCCTCTGCCACCTTCTGGGTGGGTGCCAGGTCCTCTTGGTGGTGGGGGGCTGTGGATTTATACACTAAGAGCTACTTTGGTTCAGGTTTTCTGTCTGTGTATGTTTTTGGTACTCTGGTTTTTGCTATGATACTTTTTTCTTCTACTCGTCTCTTGTAGGAACTCCTGATGGTTGTCTGCTTAGTTTACCTGTAAAAGCTGCAGGAAATCCTCTGTTGTGCTTCTGTACAGGTGTAGCAGCTGCTTGTCTGCTGTTTCTTGACTGACTGAAGGACCATTGCCTTCTAGCTATTCTATCTATCTTTTCATCTTTTTATCTCTTTAAAACGTACTAGTGGAGCAAATCAAATTCTGCCATCAATGGACAGGAAACTACAAGCATCCAGTCAGAAGGTGAGAAGCTCTTAGTCAGTTTTCCATCTACCAGGATATTAAAACAACCCTGGAGGATATAGGGAGGACAACAACCAGCCAGACAGGGCCCACTGGGCTGCAGAAGAAACTGAAACACAGGAAAAAACCTGACGGTGACTCTGAAACGACAGGGACAAAAGAGCTGTCGTCCTGCAGCTTGTTGCTCAGACGTGGCTAATACATCAGCTGCACGCCATCCGTCACGGGAAGCAAGTCCGAGACAGACGATCGCTCCAGAAAACTGCACCCAAACAGAAAAACAGCAGAGATACAGAGAGCTCACTCTGTCATGAAGCAGACGCCATTTCCTCCTCCACCTCTGCATGTAGAGGTGAGCATCAGAAGCTGCCGCCATGTTTGGTCTCAACACAACTAAGCTTCAACATTCTTCCATGCAAAACTTTATTTAAATGAATTTTTGTTACGTCATGTGTTTCTTCAGCTGTGTTTGATGGCTGTAAGTGTATAAAGACTGGCTGTGTAACGGACTGCGAAACAAGGAGGCGCCAGCTAAAACCTTGCCTGATGCACCACATCAGACAGGGTTCTGGTTCACACTGATAGTCCGCTGGACCCGCTTTAGTTGGGAGCTGCAACACTCACCCGGTCCAAGTTTGCTTTGTTTGTTCCCCTCCACCACATCCCGATTCAAGAATTACTGATTTTCAGTCGTAAAAACACACCAACAACGTACCCAGCTCATATAGCACCAATGTCTTATTATTATTTGAGATTTTAGACACATTCTTAATGACTTTTTAATCTGCAGCCTTTAGAAGTAAATGTGTGCCGTTGTTACGTCATGTTTAGTCCCTATATGATGTTCCATGTCCATGTATTATGTCATATTGCTGTTGTAAGTCCATCTTCCTGCCTGGGATTAAATGTGGAAGTCAGTCTTTGGCCAGTGTAAAGATCTGAGGACTGGAGTTCTAGGATCTACTTTCCTGGTCTTAGTGAGGACTGGAGTTCTAGGATCTACTTTCCTGGTCTTAGTGAGGACCGGAGTTCTAGGATCTACTTTCCTGGTCTTAGTGAGGACCGGAGTTCTAGGATCTACTTTCCTGGTCTTAGTAAGGACCGGAGTTCTAGGATCTACTTTCCTGGTCTTAGTGAGGACCGGAGTTCTAGGATCTACTTTCCTGGTCTTAGTGAGGACCGGAGTTCTAGGATCTACTTTCCTGGTCTTAGTGAGGACTGGAGTTCTAGGGTCTACTTTCCTGGTCTTAGTGAGGACTGGAGGTCTAGGATCTACTTTCCTGGTCTTAGTGAGGACTGGAGTTCTAGGGTCCACTCTCCTGGTCTTAGTGAGGACTGGAGGTCTAGGATCTACTTTCCTGGTCAAAGTGAGAACTGGAGCACCAGCGTTCTGGACTAACTGCAGGTGTCTGATGGACTTTTTAGGGAGACCTGTGAGGACAGCATTACAGTAGTCCAGTCTACTAAAGATAAATGTGAACCAGTTTTTCTAAATCCTGCTGAGTCATCTGGCCTTTAATCCTCCAGATGTTCTTTAAGTGATAACAGGCCGACTTCACAGCTGTTTTAATATAACTGCTAAAATCCAGGTCTGAGTCCAGGACTACTCCCAGGTTTCTGGCTTGGTTGGTAGTTTTGAACTTTGCTGTTTAAATCTAAAAACTGGCTTTTAATCTTTTTTCCTTTGGCTCCAAAATACTATTATTTCAGTTTAGTCTTCATTTAAATGAAGGAAGTTCTGGCCCATCCGATCTTAAATCTGATCCATCCAGTTGATCAGCATCTGGATCGGACTGTAGTCTCCTGGTGAGATGGTTATGTAGATGTGTGTGTCATCAGCATAACTGTGGACAGCGTGCAGCCAACACATGGATAGCTCCAGCAAACATCTGAGGAAGCACAGGTTTATCACAGAGAGTGTGCACGTCCGAGGCAACATCAGCGGCAGCCTGCGCTCAGTTCCTGTTGTCTGAAACAAGACTTCCAGGAACAGATCCAGACCTCCTTGTGTTGAGGGTCACATGGTTGGATGCCAGCCTGAGCTGGTTGGCAGAAGGTGGAGCTGGAGACAGATGGATGGACGAGAGGACGACAGAGATGGACAAATGAGAAGAAACTGAGACTGATGTCATCATGATAACATGAGCCCACAGGAGACAGGGAGGCGAAGTACACCCTGCATCATACGTGTGCACGTGCATGAGCATGTATGAGCATGCACAAGCTCATTTCTACTTCTCCATCTCACTACAAAGTTAAACTAAAACTGATTTATGAGGCATTTCCCTGGACAGGATATTACAGGTCTGGAGGGTGTGCACGCACACATGCACACTCAGCTACAAATATGCACACGTGTACATGGATGTTCAGAAGAAGCAGGAGTGACTGGTTTCTGACGTCAGCTAGTCTGTTACATACACCACGAGACGTAAAGAACTTCCTGAAAGAGCTGGAGGGTGTAACAGAAGATGTAGACATCAGCTCAGAGAGGTGCAGTAAGCACACAGGCAGAGGTTCTGATTTTTACTTGCCTTATTTTTATTATTTTATTATTTTTATTTTTATTTTTATTATTATGTGTAAAAAACAAGGACAAGAACATTTTTTTTACAATATTTACAATCTGTAGAAAAAGATTAGTTCGGGGTTTAACTCCAGGAGAAACTCAACCCAGTAGGAAGTGTTGGAACAAGAATACTAAGATGGCATCAAAGTCAGTTCACAATGAGGTGTGGATAATTTGTCCATAAAAAACTAAAAGGCTTTTCTCTGACTTTGTGCATTGACAAAAATACTCAGAAACCAAAAGTACATTTGAAAGTAAAGACACATGCCAGGCCAACATTTAAAGGCTCTATCCAAGCGGTAAACACAGGCTATAGAAAGCTGCATTAGCATTATAATTAGTTGGTGTGTCTGCAAGTATGCTAATGCTAACAGCATGTACAATCTAACAGAACAATGGACTCTAATCCACCAAATAATCCGTTCCACAGGTTAACCATGGCGTCGGCAGTGTTTAGTGGTTCTGCATCGTATGACGAAGTTTTAGACACAGTAACCCAACACACTCAGGCCCGACTGCTCGAGCATGCCACACAGAAGTGTCACGAAAATTGTTCCGATACGTTAATTTAGGGTGATAAATGTCACATGACCTCACCAACTGAGGCCTCGTTGGGACGTCTGTGCGTGTCAAGCTGCTCCCAGGGATTTCGAAGGGACTGAAGTTGATGCTTTAAAAAGGATTCAATCACATTGTACATCAAAGGTTTCTAAGAGGAAGTCAGCAACCACCCATCATTTTGAATTGAAGGAAAGCTTCGCATCAGAATGATGTTAGCTTTTAGGAAGCAAACATCTGCGTGAGACGCCGTTGCCATGGTAACTGCTGAACAACCTCAGAGAGTGAGAGATGAGAGTGGATCGGGCGGTGCCTTCAGCATCACAGGTAAGCTGTATTTCCTTTTCTTTATCTTGTTTTAAACAGCCTTGCAAAAAGCAGATTTTAAAGTTAATCATACAAACGTTCTCCGGAAGCATCAGAGGAAACGTCTTGGTCGGCAGCTGCAGAGGAGAACCACAACAAGCCGAGCTGCTTTCTGATCACCATCAGCAGAGAGTTCAGTGATGTTAAAGCTGCTCAGTAGCAGTTTAATTCTTATGTTTCTTTCAGGCGTCTCCAAAGCTGGAGAGGTATTTTACCAGAAGAAGACCAGTGTTACTTAGACCAGTGTTACCTTAGACCAGTGTTACTTAGACCAGTGTTACCTTAGACCAGTTTTAACTTAGACCAGTGTTACATTAGACCAGTGTTACATTAGACCAGTGTTACCTTAGACCAGTGTTAACTTAGACCAGTGTTACCTTAGACCAGTTTTACATTAGACCAGTGTTGCCTTAGACCAGTGTTACATTAGACCAGTGTTAACTTAGACCAGTGTTACCTTAGACCAGTGTTACCTTAGACCAGTGTTACATTAGACCAGTGTTACTTTAGACCAGTGTTAACTTAGACCAGTGTTACATTAGACCAGTGTTACTTTAGACCAGTGTTAACTTAGACCAGTGTTACATTAGACCAGTCTTACCTTAGACCAGTGTTGCCTTAGACCAGTGTTACATTAGACCAGTGTTAACTTAGACCAGTGTTACCTTAGACCAGTGTTACCTTAGACCAGTGTTACATTAGACCAGTGTTACTTTAGACCAGTGTTAACTTAGACCAGTGTTACATTAGACCAGTGTTACCTTAGACCAGTGTTACATTAGACCAGTGTTACCTTAGACCAGTGTTACATTAGACCAGTGTTACATTAGACCAGTGTTAACTTAGACCAGTGTTACCTTAGACCAGTGTTACCTTAGATCAGTGTTAACTTAGACCAGTGTTACTTAGACCAGTGTTACCTTACACCAGTGTTACATTAGAACAGTGTTAACTTAGACCAGTGTTACATAGACCAGTGTTACCTTAGACTAGTGTTACCTTAGACCAGTGTTACTTAGACCAGTGTTAACTTAGACCAGTGTTACATTAGACCAGTGTTACCTTAGACCAGTGTTACATTAGACCAGTGTTACCTTAGACCAGTGTTACATTAGACCAGTGTTACTTTAGACCAGTGTTAACTTAGACCAGTGTTACCTTAGACCAGTGTTACATTAGACCAGTGTTACCTTAGACCAGTGTTACCTTAGACCAGTGTTACATTAGACCAGTGTTACTTTAGACCAGTGTTAACTTAGACCAGTGTTACATTAGACCAGTGTTACTTAGACCAGTGTTAACTTAGACCAGTGTTACATTAGACCAGTGTTACTTTAGACCAGTGTTAACTTAGACCAGTGTTACATTAGACCAGTGTTACCTTAGACCAGTGTTACCTTAGACTAGTGTTACATTAGACCAGTGTTACATTAGACCAGTGTTACATTAGACCAGTGTTAACTTAGACCAGTGTTACATTAGACCAGTGTTACCTTAGAACAGTGTTAACTTAGACCAGTGTTACTTAGACCAGTGTTACTTAGACCAGTGTTACCTTAGACCAGTGTTAACTTAGACTAGTGTTACCTTAGACCAGTGTTACCTTAGACCAGTGTTACATTAGACCAGTGTTACTTTAGACCAGTGTTACATTAGACCAGTGTTACTTTAGACCAGTGTTAACTTAGACCAGTGTTACATTAGACCAGTGTTACCTTAGACCAGTGTTACATTAGACCAGTGTTACCTTAGACCAGTGTTAACTTAGACCAGTGTTACATTAGACCAGTGTTAACTTAGACTAGTGTTACCTTAGACCAGTGTTACCTTAGACCAGTGTTACATTAGACCAGTGTTACTTTAGACCAGTGTTACATTAGACCAGTGTTACTTTAGACCAGTGTTAACTTAGACCAGTGTTACATTAGACCAGTGTTACCTTAGACCAGTGTTACATTAGACCAGTGTTACCTTAGACCAGTGTTAACTTAGACCAGTGTTACATTAGACCAGTGTTAACTTAGACCAGTGTTACCTTAGACCAGTGTTACCTTAGACCAGTGTTACTTAGACCAGTGTTAACTTAGACCAGTGTTACATTAGACCAGTGTTACATTAGACCAGTGTTACCTTAGAACAGTGTTAACTTAGACCAGTGTTACTTAGACCAGTTTTACCTTAGACCAGTGTTACTTAGACCAGTGTTAACTTAGACCAGTGTTACATTAGACCAGTGTTACTTTAGACCAGTGTTAACCTAGACCAGTGTTACATTAGACCAGTCTTACCTTAGACCAGTGTTGCCTTAGACCAGTGTTACATTAGACCAGTGTTAACTTAGACCAGTGTTACCTTAGACCAGTGTTACCTTAGACCAGTGTTACATTAGACCAGTGTTAACTTAGACCAGTGTTACATTAGACCAGTGTTACTTAGACCAGTGTTAACATAGACCAGTGTTACTTTAGACCAGTGTTAACTTAGACCAGTGTTACATTAGACCAGTGTTACCTTAGACCAGTGTTACATTAGACCAGTGTTACCTTAGACCAGTGTTACATTAGACCAGTGTTAACTTAGACCAGTGTTACCTTAGACCAGTGTTACATTAGACCAGTGTTAACTTAGACCAGTTACATTAGACCAGTGTTACCTTAGACCAGTGTTACCTTAGACCAGTATTACATTAGACCAGTGTTACCTTAGACCAGTGTTACATTAGACCAGTGTTACATTAGACCAGTGTTAACTTAGACCAGTGTTACATTAGACCAGTGTTACCTTAGACCAGTGTTACATTAGACCAGTGTTACCTTAGAACAGTGTTACATTAGACCAGTGTTAACTTAGACCAGTGTTACCTTAGATCAGTGTTAACTTAGACCAGTGTTACTTAGACCAGTGTTACCTTACACCAGTGTTACATTAGACCAGTGTTACATTAGACCAGTGTTACCTTACACCAGTGTTACATTAGACCAGTGTTAACTTAGACCAGTGTTACCTTAGAACAGTGTTAACTTAGACCAGTGTTACATAGACCAGTGTTACCTTAGACTAGTGTTACCTTAGACCAGTGTTACTTAGACCAGTGTTAACTTAGACCAGTATTACATTAGACCAGTGTTACCTTAGACCAGTGTTACATTAGACCAGTGTTACCTTAGACCAGTGTTACATTAGACCAGTGTTACTTTAGACCAGTGTTAACTTAGACCAGTGTTACCTTAGACCAGTGTTACCTTAGACCAGTGTTACCTTAGACCAGTGTTACATTAGACCAGTGTTACTTTAGACCAGTGTTAACTTAGACCAGTGTTACATTAGACCAGTGTTACTTAGACCAGTGTTACCTTAGACCAGTGTTACATTAGACCAGTGTTACATTAGACCAGTGTTAACTTAGACCAGTGTTACATTAGACCAGTGTTACCTTAGAACAGTGTTAACTTAGACCAGTGTTACTTAGACCAGTGTTACTTAGACCAGTGTTACCTTAGACCAGTGTTACATTAGACCAGTGTTACATTAGACCAGTGTTACATTAGACCAGTGTTAACTTAGACCAGTGTTACCTTAGACCAGTGTTACATTAGACCAGTGTTACTTTAGACCAGTGTTAACTTAGACCAGTGTTACATTAGACCAGTGTTACTTAGACCAGTGTTAACTTAGACCAGTGTTACATTAGACCAGTGTTACTTTAGACCAGTGTTAACTTAGACCAGTGTTACATTAGACCAGTGTTACCTTAGAACAGTGTTACATTAGACCAGTGTTACATCAGACCAGTGTTACCTTAGACCAGTGTTACATTAGACCAGTGTTAACTTAGACCAGTGTTACATTAGACCAGTGTTACCTTAGACCAGTGTTAACTTAGACCAGTGTTACCTTAGACCAGTGTTACATTAGACCAGTGTTACCTTAGACCAGTGTTACCTTAGACCAGTGTTACTTAGACCAGTGTTACCTTAGACCAGTGTTACATTAGACCAGTGTTACTTAGACCAGTGTTACCTTAGACCAGTGTTACTTAGACCAATGTTAACTTAGACCAGTATTACTTAGACCAGTGTTACCTTAGACCAGTGTTAACTTAGACCAGTGTTACTTAGACCAGTGTTACCTTAGACCAGTGTTACCTGTCATGTTTGCTGCTCTGCTGCAGTGCTGCAATCAAGCTCATCTGCTCCACCTGCCCTGGTTGCCCATTCTCTACATCTGCTCCCCACCCTACTTAAACACACTCCAGTCTCTGCTTCCCTGCCAGATGGTCACCTAACCTTTTCTTTTGTAGTTGCAGACCTCCCATTTTTTGACCCGGTCACGTCCCTGGATTTTGCTCCTGCCCTGCCCACGTTGGATTGTTCCCCCTGCTGGTTGCCTGCCTGGCTATTCACCCCTGCTTGGAATGACCACGGAGTTTTTGCCTATACCCCCCCCGGATAAGTAGCCTGATATCTGCCTTTTTGTGTATGACCATTGCCTGCCCTCTGGACCCCGTTTTTGGATATTGGATTCATGCTTTAACACCTGGAGTTCTTTCAGATTCCGGCGACACACAGTCAGCCCAGATCCTCCTGCCATATTCCATCAGACAGCTCCAAGTTCTCTCTACCACTCCTCCTGCTTTAATAAACCATACTCGGTTCAAACCTTAAGATCTGTGTGAGACTGAATTTCCGGGTCTTCAGGAGAAACCATTACTGTGACTTAGGCCGGTGTGACCTTGCAGCCCCTTTCATCATTTCTATGAAGGACAGAAGATATGAACACCTGGTAGAAAACACTTCCTTTATTGAACACGTAGAAATGAGGCAGGGATGACAGACATGCAGAGAGGAAACCTCAACATTTTCCCTGTGATGCATCAGACACCCACATCCAGCAGATGGCGCTCTTAGACTGCGTCAAACTCTTCTAAACAGTGACACAATTTCAGGCAGTTGTGTCAAAGTTGACTCGATGTCTCATGAAGCCTCGGTTTCAGCATCCCTTCACCAACACAGAACGGACTAAACTTGCCTGTTGCCACCTTCCCGTAACCGTTCTCCACCCATCTGTTGGTGGAGGAACACCGACAGCTTGTATGGGGTGCTACAAGGAATGGGATTGGCTGAAAAGGCTCGAACGTGCGTCATGATGCAAGAGTGAGGTGTCACCTGATTAAATGGTGCCTTCATGGACAATCAGGAAACCGAATGTAGGCATATCATATAACCCGTGGTTTCCATGTGGGTTACAGAAGCGAGAACTGAGCAGCAGGGCGGGTTCGTGTCTTTAAATGCCACGTGTTCACATTTACGTACTTTCTCACCAGCTCGATCAGCTGTTCATTAAATCTTGCATCAGGGAAAATGTGGAAGCCACAAGTTTCTGCTTCATTCTTTTCCTGCCTTAACCACGCCCACCTCAAATCTCCGACCAATCACATAGTACTTATCAGAGTCCCAGAGATGGCTGACGTGTGGAGAACAAGCTCCAAGACGTTCCCGTTCACGCCAGAAAAATGTCGTCATTTTGTTCTCGTGGCCTCGAGAACAAGAAGAAAGTAGCGGCTCGTCGGGAGGATGGAGCAGCCTTTAACTCTGCATCGTGCTCGCTGCAGTGAACCTTTTACTGCTTATCAATCACTTCAGTGAACATTAAGCAATACGCTGCCACTCACTGAACAATCAGTAATTCTATAACATGTTTACATTGAATTACTAAGTTTGCTTTAGTGATTAACAGGAAAAGAAAAATGATGCAGCTGCATTTTATAGAATATTCATTCAATATTTGATTTAAGTATTTAATATTTTTATTGAATAGATGCCCCCAGAAAAACAACATGTGGAGCATAAATGTGCAGATTACATGTGAATCATGTGCATGTAGAAACTTGGTTTTGGATAGTTTGATTCACGCTTTTTTTTTTCCTTCTTCTCTTTGTTGTTGTAAGAATAAAGAAAAATTAAGAAAAAGGGAATGAGTGTGCATAGCCGGGTGAGGAGTGTGGATACAGGTGTGGATGATTAGTCACCGATGATTGGCTGGCTGGAAAGGATCCAGAGTGGAACCTGGTGCAGGTGTAACACCTTTAACTTTCATTCATTACATGTAACACAGATAAAAGATGTAAATCCAAACTATTAATATGTTTAATTATCCATACACACATATATAAACATGTAAGATAAAATTCATTTTCACAGAGTAATTCATACCAAAAGACACATTTAAAACTGGAAAACAAGTGCTATAAATAAATGAATATGTAATTCAGCAATAAAAAACAAATAGAAAAATAAAATAAGTTGAGTTTTAAGGGGAGCTGCTGACGTGATGCTGGACAGGAGGAGCATCATGGTGGGAAAATAAATACAGAGAAAGAACTGCATACGTGTCTAGAAACTCAGTTCCTTCAGTCTTATAATAGATCCATTTCCCCCTCCTCTTCCTCATCTTCGTCTCTCCAGCTACAGCTGATTGATGAGGAAAACCTCCAGG
Source organism: Melanotaenia boesemani (assembly GCF_017639745.1). Taxonomy (NCBI): domain Eukaryota; kingdom Metazoa; phylum Chordata; class Actinopteri; order Atheriniformes; family Melanotaeniidae; genus Melanotaenia; species Melanotaenia boesemani. The sequence goes on along the minus strand of NC_055698.1, from coordinate 33,606,577 downwards.
ACAGGCGCCTTGCTACAGCCGGGCCAGGCTGGGATGTCGGGAGTTGGGGAGATTTTAAACCTCCGTGAACTTCCAGCTTTTCCGTATTCGCTTCGGGATCAGAACCCCCAGATTCTCTGCAGGCTCATGGTTGTTGGCGGAGGGGGCGTGGTCTGAGCCTGCTCCAGGGTGGTTTGGGGGGGGGGGGGGGGGGGGGGGGGGGGGGGGGGTCATCCCAGAGGGAGACAGGCTGTGGTCTGATTAATGATGGAGGTGCTGCCACATTCATCACTGTCCTCCATCAGCAGAAAAACCGGCGGCTGATTGGGGGAGGGGATTTATTTGTGATTTTTTTTTAAAAAAATAAAAAATAAATTCAGGAGGAATGTTTCAGGAAGATGAGACTTGATGCGACTTGTCTGGTTTCCTTCCTCTATGCAAACATGATCTGAGGCGCTGCTCATGTTTATTGAACCAAATGATGGAGAAAATTCATTTGACAGTTAATACAGAAAACAGCAATCAGCTGCAGCCGGAGACAATCGGAGACGTCTTTGTCCAATCACGTCTAGGACTGTCCAGAAATTAGTCGAGGAAGTACAACCTCAGCTCCAAATAAATTGGTTGTCTGTGTAAAATATAAATGAACCCAGAATCTCATCAGGTCAGGTTTTATGACCGTAGAAGAAACAACATGTCAGAGATGAAACTGAGGCATTTCATCATGTCATGAAAATAGGAGCAACAACAGGCTGGAAAAGTAACTGGTACAAACCAGAAACACCTGGAGGAGCATTGGACAACTAATGGGTATAAAACCTACTAACTGGGTATAAAAGGAGCATTTCAGAGAGGCAGAGTCTCTCAGATGGAAAGATGGACAGAGCTTCACCAATCTGAGACAAAAAGGATCTAAAACTGTGGAACAATTTCAGAAAAATGTTCCTCAGACTTTGAAGATCCTCCATCTACAGTGTAGAACATCATCAGAAGATTCAGAGAATCAGGAGGAATCTCTGTATGCATAGGACAAGGCTGGATGCTGGTGATGTTACAGGTCAAATTGACCCTTTTTAAAGTTTGAAGATCTCGGAAGAATTCTTAAAAGTATTTTTTCAGTATAAAACGTCATCTAGTTGCCTTAATTAGTGTAATCAACATAAAACATGAAAATGGTTCGTCTCACATTTTAGCAACCACCACCTGCATGTTTATATCACAAAGATACTGTACAGGTCAATTTGACCCAGCAGTCAAACTGGAGGTAAAAGGGTGTCAGATATGTCAGACTATTTTTTTATTTGCAACTGTGAGACATATTTCTCCCCAATCACACACACACACACACACACAGGTGCAGGTATTATGACTTTTGACAGGAGCCATTTATGTTCTCGTGGGAAAACTCCACATTAAGTGGACTCTCTAGCAGGGGCAAAACATATAAAGGATTCTCTGCATGGAAGTTCTGCCAACATTACAGACATTTACCCTCCTTTACACCGGGTGCGTGTGCGCCACGTTACGGCTGCACCATGGTTTTGTTCTGATTTCCGTGGCGCAGCAATTTTTACCTGGAGCGTGTGCAGTCCACCTAGAAGGAACTGCGAGATCACAAAATTACAGGAGGAGCAGAGAATCTTGTGATTCTCCACTTCCACAATCAACGTTGTTTATCGTGGAAGTGGAGAATGCCAACAGCAGCGGAGGCCACGGTGCAGCCGTAACGTGGCGCACACACACCCGGTGTGAAACAGGGGTTACACTCTGTCAGGCAGACCTTTACTAAATGAGCAGCAGAAGCAAAAAGACCACCGTTCAGGAGGCTCTGAAAGTCATCTTTGGGACAGAAATCAAACTTTTGAGCTGGTCATGCCTAATTCAAAACAGAAAATCATTCTGGAAATGACTAATCTAGAAGGGAGGCGTGTTTTTGGGGAGAAGTGGAAGGAGCTGGAAAAAACACGTAATTGTTTTCATGAAAAACGAGTGAATTATCCTGATTGAACCATTACCTGGAAGAGGTTAGGCACACCATTGCACTAAATATTGATAGAATAGTTAGTGATGGAGTTAGTAATGAAATATCAACAATGTTTGTTAGGATTGTCAAATTGACCCGGGAACATCGTTGCTGTTCCTGACAAATTAACATAACAGGAGGGTTAAAAGCAGACATGATTTTCTACTGGAAACCACTGCTTGGACTCAGGAAGACTTCCAGAAACCACTGTCTGTGAACACAGTTCACCCTGAAACCCACAAATGCAGGTTAAAGCTCCATCATGCAGAGAAGAAGCCAGATGTGAACAGGATCCAGAACCAGCTTCTTCCGTCTTCTCTGGACCAAAGCTCATTTAAAATGGTCTGAGGCAAAGTGGAAACCTGGATGAAGATGTGAACTAGTTTGTGGAAACATGGACGGCGTGTCCTGCAGACTAAAGAGGAGAGGGAGCATCCAGCTTGTTATCAGTGGACAGGTGAAAAGCTGCATCTCTGATGGGATGGGGCTGCATTAGTGCCTATGGCGTGGGCAGCTTCCACATCTGTGAAGCTCCATCAATGCTGAAAAGTACATGGAGGTTTTAGAGCAACATCTGCTCCCATCCAGACAACGTCTCTTTCAGGGAAGACCTTGCAGATTTCAGCAAGACGATGCTGAACCACATCCTGCATCCATCACAGCAGCATGGCTTCACAGGAGAAGAGTCCGGCTGCTGAACTGGCCTGCCTGCAGTCCAGACCTTTCACCAATACACAACATCTGGAGCATCATGGAAGCAGGAATCCAGCAACCAAGGTCCAGGACTGTAGAGCAGCTAGAATCACATTCTGGACCTGGTTATTTCAGGGTGTTGATATTTCTTCTGTTGCGGTCACCGACTCGACCTTGTCTGACCATTTTTGTATTTTGTTTGATTTACTGATCACTCAGAATGTCCATCCAACCTGCTCCTCGGTTAGGAAGAGGTACATTAATGAAAGAACAAGTGCTAAGTTTGTGGAGGCCATAGCTATGTTACCAACAACCAGAGCAGAGTCAGTTGATGGACTCCTGGATAATTTCAATCTGAAAGTCTTGAATGTAATGGATGCTGTTGCACCGATAAGAATCAAGAGCAACCTGATCAAACAGAAAAGACCATGGAGAAACACCACTGTGGTTACCAGCCTAAAAAGAGAATGCAGAAAAACTGAGCGGAAATGGCGGAAAAATAAACTTCAAATTCACTCTGAGCTGTACAAACAAAGCCTGCGTAACTATAACAATGAGCTGTGAAGGCCAGAGAGCTGCATTTATCTGGAATGATTAACAGGAACGTCAACAATTCTCTCTGTTTGCTATGATTGAAAAACTTACTAATCCTCCTACACAGATAAGCCCAGAGCTCCTTTCCACTGAGAAATAAAACCAATTTACCAACTTTTTTAGCCAAAAAATTAAAACAATCAGACAAAATATTAATTCCACACAGTCAAACAAGAAAACTAGTCTGTGTCTAAAAATAATTCTGCTGTCATGTCGCAATTTAAAATGTTCGATTTAAAAATCCTACAAGAAACAGTTTGACATTAGAAATCAACAACATGCACTCTGGACATGATCCCATCCGACTTTTTAAAACCAGTTTTTACCTCAGTAGAAAGTGGTCTCCTACTGATAGTTAACAGCTCACTGGCATCAGGCATTTTTCCCAAGTCACTAAAGATCGCTGCTATTAAGCCTCCTAAAGAAAAGGACTCTAGACGCCTCTATAATGAACAACTATAGACCGTCTCTAACCTCTTTTATTTCCAAGATTATTATGAAAGTTGTATTTCACCAGCTTCATGACTTTTTAAATGAAAGTGGAAATCTTGATAAATTTCAGTCCGGCTTCCGACCTCATCACAGCCCTGAAACAGCTCTGGTCACAGTGGTAAATGACATTAGATTTAATACTGATTCTGGTCTAGTATCAGTCCTGGTTCTGGTCTAGTATCAGTCCTGGTTCTGGTCTAGTATCAGTCCTGGTTCTGTTGGATCTCAGTGCTGCGTTTGATACTGTAGATCACAGAATCCTGTTTTCAGGCTGGAAAACTGGGTTGGACTTTCTGGAGCGGTTCTTAACTGGTTCAGGTCCTATTTAGAAGGCCGGAGTTATTTTGTTACGATCGGCAGCTATGAATCCGAACGAGTGGCCATGACTTGTGGAGTCCCCCAGGGGTCAGTCCTTGGACCTCTTCTGTTCAACTTGTATCTGCTCCATTTGGGTGAAATATTACAGAACTAAAACATTAATTATCAAAGTTATGCAGATGATACACAACTTTATGTGTCTCTGTCATCAGATGACTGCAGTCCAGCAGACTTAATGTGTCAGTGTCTGGAGCAAATAAACACCTGGATGAGGGAGAATTTTCTACAATTAAATGAAGACAAAACTGAGATGATTCTGTTTGGTAGAAAGAGAAGAGGGTCAGCATTGGTAAACACCTGGAGAACTTGGGCTCTTAAAATCACCGACCAAGTTCGTAACCTGGGAGTGTTGATAGACTCAGACCTGACTTTCAGCAGCCACATCAAAGCTTCACTAAGAAGCTTTTTACCATCAACAGGATTAAAAGTTTAGTCTCCCAGAAAGACCAGGAGAAACTCATCCATGCATTCATCTCCAGTAGGCTGGATTACTGTAATGGTCTTTAACAGGACTTCCTAAAAAGAACATTAAACATCTGCAGCTCATCCAGAACGCTGCTGCTAGAGTTTTAACCAGGACTAAGAGATCTGAACACATCACACCAGTTTTAACATCTTTACACTGGCTTCCAGTTTATACTGGTTTCCAGTCAGTCACAGAATAGATTTTAAAACCCTTCTGATTGTTTACATCCCAGAATGGTTTAGGCCCAGAATACATCTGTGATATGTTCAGAGAATATAAACCTAGCAGAGCTCTTAGATCCAAAGACTCTGGTCAACTAGTCCAGACCAGAGTCCAGACTAAACATGGAGAAGCAGCATTTAGCTGTTATGCTGCAAACAAATGGAACAAACTGCCAGTGGAGATTAAACTTTCCCCAAATGTAGACATTTTTAAATCCAGGTTAAAAACATTTCTTTTCTCATGTGCCTATGCATGAAATCTGCAAGTTAACTTGTTAACTTATCTTGGTTTTAATCATTTTAATGTAATTTATTATTTTATTGTGATGATGTGTTGATGCCTTTTTCTATTTCTAAATATCTGTAATGTTTTTGTTTTATGTAAAGTACTTTGAATTGTCCTGTACATGAAATGTGCTGTACAAATAAACTGTCTTGCCTTGCCGTTTAACCTGTAGTAATGTTTTACTTTTGGAGGAGAAGACCATATCCATGTTGTGCTGTATCTTTATTCTGAAACTTCTGTAGTAACCTCACAGGTTTCTGTAGAGGCCAGGTTATACACACAGCCCTGCTAGCTGTGAGATGTACGTCATTTATTTTAGGCAGGTCATTTCAGACAGGAGGCAGGAAAACCTGGTGATTCAAAGTGTTTTATTGAACTGTAACGCAGTTAAAATGGACTTTAAGGAGACTCCAGCAGTTCATATATCTGATCCTCTTTGATTTCACGCTGCCTGTTACCTTCAATCAGCAGCGTTAATAATGAAACAGGTGCTTTGCTTTTGTTGCTAATCTTCTTATTTGCTATTCAACCACTTAAGGCCATTTCAGTAGAACTCTTATTTGTAATGATCCGTCTGATAAGGGTCGGACTTCCCAGCCTCCCTGAACGCAACCTAATTTTCCCACTCTGATTGGTAATACGCTTCACCTGTTTGATGCCCTTTAAATACCTGCCTGTGACAGCGTTTCTTCGCCAGATCGTCTTGGTTCTACCCTGCACGTTTCCAGCCGTTGTTCTACCTGTCTGCCTGCCTACCTGCCTGTTGTTGACCTTGTTTTGGACCTGGATTATCGTCTCTGCCTGCCCCCTGACTGGTATCTCTGTTTGTTATTGGATTTCTGGATTATTGACCCCTGGACTGGTTTTTGGATGTGGATTTTGGATCACGGAATAATCTACTCTGCCCAGACGGAGATATTCATTATCACCCACTTCCGTGGGTTGGAGACCCTGACCCCCGCCAATTATTCCCCCACTAACCTGTTCTTTACAAGGCCGGCTTTACGCAGGGGCAAGAGGGGGCAGTGCCCCCTCAAACAAACATTCTGCCCCCTCAATCAAATGCGCCGAAATGGGCAAATCTCTCCAAACGCTCTCTCCCCTCTGTACTGAACTCTGTGTGTCGGAGTTTCACAGGATCCATTGTACTGTCTTCAACAAGTCCTTCCCACCACCACAGAAAACAACCAATCAGTGTTTAGTATGCAAATGAGTTGACATACAGCCTGATCTTGCGGTGTCATATTTCTCCCCCTCGTAGAGAGAGCGGCTGCTGAGCTCCAGCGGTAAAACTTATAGAGTAAAGCTCTGTTAAATGTGTTGTAGCGATACTGAATAAATACTTATAATAACAGACGTATTTATTGCATCTATTCTGTCAACTGGGGTTTGTTTCTGTTCTATTTAAACGTGTCTACGCCTGTTAGTAGGAGCAGTGATCAAACACGCACGGGCCATAGATGTGACTGCCTCCTCGGTACTAGACTGAGGGAAAACGAGCTGCGCATATGAGACCCCTCAAGCTCCGCCCAGCCTTTAGTTCAGCATGCTAGTTTGAAGAAAAAAATAACAGAAAGTTTCACTCTACATTCCCGCTGCTTTCAGCAGTTCAGCTCAGAGCTTCATGTATGCCTTGTTGGTTCTTAAAATTTTGATGAAGGATCATTTAGTTTTTACTCATTTTCATTTATTATTATCATTATTTCCCCCTGAAGGTTCACTGTCTTATTTTGGTAGGGGGTTTAATTTTTTGCTCTGTTATTGTTGTGCTTGATAGTTATGATTCTTTAATCATTATGGTCTATATACAGACAGAAACAAACACACAGATAGTTGAGTTTATTGTTATTAGTTTCAAATTTATTCAAAATGCTTAGACATCTAATGGCTGTCCAATAGGGCAATTGTTATTTTGTTGGTTGTTAAAGCTTTGATAATGGATCATTCTTTTCTTTTTTCTTACTTCATTTTGTTATTGATATTTTCTGTTCCCCCACTGAGGGATTGCCACCTTATTGTGGTCAGGGGGTTTGCGTGCCTCAGTGACTCTAAGAGCTATACCAGCAGGAGCTTTGGTTTCAGGTGGGACACCCAAGCTGGACAGGTCTTAGAGTAGAGGCCTGACAAAGTGCAATCCATTTCTTTGAAGTTGGACTCCACTAACAGCACAGTTCCGTTAAAGAAACACTTAAAAAACAACAACAAGAAAATGCTGAAGTATGTACTCATAATGCCCCCTTCAAATTTATGCCTGCCCCCTCATGTATGCATTCCTAGAACCGGCCCTGGTTCTTTACCCAGCAGTTATCCACCCACTCCAGTGGACTCCCCGTCCGGCTTCCCGGGTTCTGCCTGTACGATCTCACCAAACTGCACTACAGCACCCGGTACGTGGATTTGTAACATCCTGCATCATTATCACAGACTCCCTGCCTTCTAACACCTGTTCTCATACCCCCCACAGAAGAGCTGACCGAACGAGACCGGATAGATCACCAGTGCACATTTACATTGTTCAAATAAATTCCTTTTTACCTTTCACTGGAATCCTGATTCTTTTGAGTCCAATCTCCGGGTTTGTGACATTATTAGAATACTGGGCCCTGTGGGCATTCATATTGGATGAAGTGGGAATGTAATAATATGAGCTCCCCTTACTGGAGGGAAGCCACTCGTAATGCCTTCCTCTCCAGCTTTACAGCAGTATATGAGGAGGAATATTAATTACTTTGGAAACATTATGGTTATTACAGCCGTTCCACATTATGCAGCTTCTGGGGCCAATCTGTGGAGGGATGCTAAACCGGTACCAGACACAATGATGATGATGTGAAGAAGAAGAGGAAGGTAAAACAGTATTGTTTCTGTTTTTAACTAAAGGAAAGGAAATCACAAACATGGTTTTTTTTTTTTTCTCATTCATCTCTTCTCAGCAGCCTGACGGGAACTAAAGAGCTGAAATCTTTAACTTCCTGTTTCCTCCACCTCTTCCTGTCTGCCTCCATCAGCTCAGTGGATCACAGGCGATAAATACCCGGGACCGAGGCCTCATCGGCGCCCATTCCTGCCACTTCTGTGTGTCACATTGTGGCCGAGGCCTCATTAAAAAGGCATTAGCCTCCTTGTGGTCCATGATGGAGGCTGAGTCTGCCTCAGCCACTGCCGCAGGGATCCATTATACCTGGCAGCAGGCACGGATAAGGACGCCAGAGATAGAGGGACGGAGGGGGAGGGAGGGGGACGGAGGGAGAGACGGAGGGGGAGGAGAAGCAGGATGAAGACGCTCTAGGAGGAGGAGGAGATAACCAAATAAAGCGAAGTTGGCTTCTTCACCTCCTGAGAGTTCATGTGCTTCCTGAATTTAATTGATACGAGCCAATTAAAGCCACTCAGGTTTCACCTTGAGGGGTCGGCACAGGTGGAGTCAGGGGTTGGGAACAGGATGAAGGAGGTGTCAGGGGAGGAAGAGGAGGAGGCAGGGAGGTGAAAGTGGAGGTGCAGAGTAAGCGTTTGCTGCACATCATTAGTAAATAAGTAGTCTGGAGGAGGATGAGAAGGATGAAGAGGACACCACTGAGAGCAGCGCTCTAAATCTGTTCAAATCAATCAATTAATAATCAAACGTATGAATTATCTGGCATCATGTTCGGTTCAAAAGCTCCAAAAGAGCTTAAATCAGAATAAATTAGCAGCTGCTTTCCCACCGTAGGAACTTCGGAAGTTCCTGTAACCTCTTTAGGAACCAGATTTCTTCGTGCGTTCGGACAGATGGAACTACGGTCCACGGCCTCAGCTCCTTCTTTAGTTCCTCTATAGGAACCCTCATGACGTAGGTGTTTGGTGACTGGTAGCTCCACCCCTTGCCAGATTTCCGCTTCTTGTGTCCCCCCCATTTTTTAAATCCACAGTTGCAGCTACAGACGATGACGGGTGTGAGTTACATTACAGTTTATCAAGTTCTTTTAAAATGCAGCACATCACAGGATGAAGTTCATCATGTGTAACAAAGGTCTGGCATTCAAATACTTGTGGACACTAATAATAAAAATACTACATTTTATTTATAACGCATTTCACATTTTAGAGAAAGTACATCTGACTACTGTCCTTTACTGCAACACAGAACAGTTTAGGGCTGTTAACACAACAAAAGGCAGTGGAGACACCCGACGCCAGCTTCCTCCTCTAAAGTCCACACCTGTAAACATCTCACCACCTTTCTACATTTAACCCTCACATGCTGATAATTCTGTGTGACCATATCTCATAATTCTTCTGAACCATGAGTCCGTCACCAGCAACCCTCGAGTGACGGATTCCTCCTCCACCTTCTACTGATGATTCCACGATGCACACAAAGCTTAAAGCAGGTGATGAGATCTTTATTCTGAACATTAAATCAACACGATTTCTTCCACAGAGGAGCAGAACTCCCTCAAACAGCCACAGGCAGCTGAAATACCAAATCCAAACAGCTGTGTTCCTGTACGCTGAGTTAGTGGCGAGTTTCCACAGGGCAGCAGCAGCTCTCTCTTTGAGCTGTACAGCCAGACGATGAGTCGTGTCCATCCTCTCCAGGGCAGCTTCAGGCGCCACAGATGGACTGAAACGTCTCTCTGGACATACTACTCATCGGTAAAACTGGGAACAGCCTTTTCCCACCATCATCAGCTTTTAATAAACCTGCTGACAGTAGAAAACCATCTGATCTGTTCACTCATACGATCATGTTTAAGAAGCTAAACTTCCACGTCGTCTCCTTTGTCTTCTTCCTCCATGAAAGGCTGCAGTATGGCTGCCGCTGGGTTCTTCATCTCCTGACTGTGTGTCTTCACGTCAGACGCCTGATTTGATCATCCATCATTAATATTCCCGTCACTCAGAGCATGAATGCGGCAGCCTCTTCGCTCTTCACATTAGCTTCTTGGTTTTCTTCTGTCTTTATTTGTCGCAGGTTTTCTTTTGTTGTTGTGTGGCACTAACACGTCCTGGTCGCAGACGGTTGCGTCACCTCAGTCACTCTAATTCATGTGTGAATGCAAAATGAAACAGTTCCCCTGGGGAAGGCAGATCTTAGAACGTCTCTGTCCGAATGCCCCTAGTGTGCAGGGAAAGAGTATATTTACAGGGTGCATTCGTGGTCCAGCAGAACCTGGGTTCAGACTGGTTTTACTCCGGTAGTACTGCAGGACTTGGTTGATCCTTGCCCTCTCTATGCACCTCAGATCTACAATCTAATAAGGTCAAAAAAGGAGACTTCGCATTTTCTTAGAAACTGGTTTCCAAAAAGATTCTACTAGACAAACAAATGACTAAAACCAAGTTTCATCAAGGTCTCACATAACATCCATGTAAAGAAAGATAACAGCAGAAAATTGGGTAACGCTGCTAGATGGACCAGAACATCCTATTAGACCAACTGGAAGATGATGTGGAGTTCCCCAAGGCTCCATGTTGGACCCTCTATTGTTCGCCTACAGTCTGCGCGCACAGGTGTGTTACCGCCTATAGTCGGCGCGCGGAGGTGTGTTACCGCCTATAGTCGGCGCGCACAGGTGTGCTACCACCTAAAATCGGCGCACGCAGGTGTGTTACGTGCGAGTGTTTGCGTCAGTGCGTGTTTGTGTACATGCACGTCGTTCATGCCGACAGAAGAGCAACATGAAGAAGAAATCCACCAAAAGAAAGACTGAAAAACATGACTAATTCGGTACAAACATTTACTCGCCATTTGGCGGATACCCTCTGAGTCGCCAAACCAAAATTTTACTGGCATTAGGCGCCTGGCAAGTGTTAATTTCGGACTCTGCACATAGCATATCTGCTATGTTACATTTAATTTGTTTTTCATACAGTACTTTTACTCCAAAGGCTTCCTGCTTTTTCCAGTAATGTGAATGCAACAAAAATGGAAGGGGTTTTCAGTTGCAAACGTCGGTAGAATCTCAGCTTCGATGCCTCGATCAGGTTTGTGACCTGCTGTCTGCCTGCGTCCGAGCCAAGCATCAACTTTACCGGTGGTGGGCCTTCAGGGCCAGCAAGGCCTTCTCTGCTGGCCTAAACGCCATCCGAAGCACTGCATTTACAGCCTAAATCATTTTATTCCTTCCCAACAGTCTCTGCTTCCATTGCGTGTAAGTGTATGTTAGTTTTTTGTCCAATCAGATTTCAGCCTCTATGTGCTGCCATGTGAATCTAATCTGACCAGGGCCTTCAGTGACCACAGAGCCAGAGAAGGTCCTCAAGAGTCCCCCTTCACCCCAAAAGACCACAGTCTTCTCAGAAGACAGACCTGCTCTGACCCTTCCTGGACACAATTATAGCTTTATTCCCAACCTTCTATCATTTTTATGATCAATTTCACCCTGAAAGATCCACGCCAATTCTGTTTTAGTAAAAACCTCTTTCCACCGCCAAACACTTTCCTCTCCATTTAAGCTACTATCTCCCCCTCCGCCGCTCATCATCACTGACGGTAAAGGAGCGGACCCACCTCTCCCAGGGGCATCGCCCGGCTGACGATTCCAAGCAGAATCTTAGGTTTTGATGGTCCTGCCCGGATGAGCTCAGGTCTAGAGAAGAAGAAGTTTCTGGATCTTTCTCTGGTTCTTATCTGCTGTGATGAACTTGCTCTGAATCAATGAATGAAAGACTTTATTGAGACCCAAAACTGAATTATTAAATTACTATAATTATTGTTTATTTCTTTTTACTGATTAAAACGTTCATGTTTGTCTGATGTAGAAATAAACCTGCCTTGTTTGGAATTCCAGGAAATTCTGGAAAAATTCCAGGATAACTTCTCAGGATTTTCTCCTCATCAGAAAATAAATAAAACTAACAAATTTCATTTTTTATGTAATTGTGGGACAGATTCAGGAGTAGGAGACGTCAACCAGACAGGTCACATGACCTCGGCTGGCTCCAGTCTTTGACTATTAGTCTAAACAGACAGTGTGTCCGATTAACAAGGAAACAAACTTCCATGTGGAGTTTTTACAGCAGAATTCCAGATTTCCCTCTGGGACGACTCTCTGCAGTGATCTGGGCTTGGAGCTCGAAGTTTCCTCGCAGGACGCCGGCGTGTCTTTAAATCACTTCCAAACAGAAATTCAGGAGTTGGCCTGGACTTCCTGTTGCGATGAAGGTGGTTGAATCTCCTCCAGGAAACTTTGAACAGAAAAGGAAGTTTTCAGCATCAGGAGGAAGTTGCTGAAACTGCTGGACAGTAATGAGACGACAGCAAAGCAGACTTTATGCTGACGCTCGGAGAACTTTCCAATCCAATTAATAATAAAACTCCCTCACACACACACACACACACACACACACACACACACACACACACACACACACACACACACACACTCCACCCTCCTTTTCCTCAGAACAAGTGTTTTAATTCAGTGTTTGTTGGGCTCCCAGGAGGATGATCCTCCAACAATCCCCCTCAGAAAGGTCGGACAGAGTTGAGAGGACATCAGTTCTCTCATGCATGATTTACTCTCTGACTCTGTTGCAGGTTCGACTCCAGAGATCAAACCGAGCCGAGAGAAGTCCACTCAGCTGTTTATCACTAACATTAATGGATGCTCATGTTGGGAGAAAGAAGGAAGCAAGCCCATCCATCAACGTATTTCTAAGTCATTATAACAAGATTTCAGTAAATATTTATTTCCAGTCCTGCTGCGCCACGAGGTCACAGACTGTAAAGGTGATTCAGGTTTTTAGGCAAACACATTAAATCTTCACGACGGCTAATCTGGCATAGTCTTCGTCCCGTCTCGTCTCCAAGATCTCCACTAACGACGCCTAATCCGGAATCGTCTTCGTCCCGTCTCTTCTCCGAGATCTCCACTAACGACGCCTAATCCGGCATCGTCTTCGTCCCGTCTCTTCTCCGAGATCTCCACTAACGACGCCTAATCCGGCATCGTCTTCGTACCGTCTCTTCTCCGAGATCTCCACTAACGACACCTAATCCGGCATCGTCTTCGTCCCGTCTCTTCTCCGAGATCTCCACTAACGACGCCTAATCCCGCATCGTCTTCGTCCCGTCTCTTCTCTTCTCCGAGATCTCCACTAACGAAATCTAATCCGGCATCGTCTTCGTCCCATCTCTTCTCCGAGATCTCCACTAACGACGCCTAATCCGGCATCGTCTTCGTCCCGTCTCTTCTCCGAGATCTCCACTAACGACGCCTAATCCGGCATCGTCTTCGTCCCGTCTCTTCTCCGAGATCTCCACCAACGACGCCTAATCCGGCATCGTCTTCGTCCCGTCTCTTCTCCGAGATCTCCACTAACGACGGCAAATCCGGCAACGTCTTCGTCCCGTCTCTTCTCCGAGATCTCCACTAATGATGGCAAGTCCGGCATCGACTTCTTCCCGTCTCTTCTCTTCTCTTCATCTTCCCTGTGGGTTACAATACACTTTCAGCTCACAGAGTGAGAAATATGACTTCATGCTTCGTGTTTAGATAAATATGGATGTAATGGAGACATGACGGTGAGTCAACAAAACATAATGGCAGTTATTAATGGGAATATGTTCAGGATGAGGTCATCATCTGGAATATCGCTGCAGATGTAAACTGTTCACATCATCTCTGAATAACCAGAACAGATCATTTAACTGCTTTTAACCCGACCACTAATGAACCCATCTCCAGTAATTAGACAGTGACGGCTCTGCAGCTTTGAGAGATTTGGGATAAATCTGGAGATCAACATTATTTCCCACATCTTCCTCTCCTCCTCCTCCCTGCAGAATCTATAAATCACTTGGTGATAGCCGTTCCTTCTGGGATGTTTCAACCTGAAGCTCGGAGCAGCCGGAGTTCACAGACATGACTGCTTTTCATTCTCAGATCATTCAGACTCAAACAAAACTAGATAAACCTGCAAGTCAGAATCAGACTGGGACCTCTGGACCATGACCAGCATGAAACTGGGTGGCGTGCATCTGCAGGCTCACCCCCACATGTGACATTTAGGTTGTTGCCGTGGTAACAAGACTTAAGGATAAATTCTCTCACTTCAGCTTCAGCTTGGTCCTCAGTCCTTCAGCCGGGCAAAGGGTGAGGAGCTTGAGCCATCCAACATTCCCCACAGGAAACAGTGCAGTGGCTGCCACCTGTTACAGGTCTGTTACAGGAAGGTCCCCCGCATGAACCAAAAATCTGGCAGTCTTCAGTGCCGAAGCATAGCAGGGTCGGGTTTTCCTGCAGAGCAGCTACAGTAGCTACATCAGCTACAACATCAGCAACATCAGCTGCTACAACAGCTACATCAGCACCAAAATCAGCTACATCAGCAACATCATCTTTTTTTTTATTATAATTATTATATATTATATATATCTCCTCCCTGAGCCGCCACCTTATCATGGTGGAGGAGTTTGTGCGTCCTGACGATCCTAGCGGCTATGTTGTCAGGGGCTCATGCCCTTCGTAGGTTCACCCATGGCAAACAGGTGTCTAAGGGAGGGACCAGACGAAGTGCGGCTCAAATCACCCCTATGATGATGAAAAATCAAGGAAGAGGGTTTCCCTTGCCCGGAGTTGGGTCGCAGGGGCTGCCCTCTGGTGCCAGGCCTGGAGGTGGGGCACAGAGGCGAGCGCTTGGTGGCCGGACCTTTGCCCATGGGGCCTGGTCGGGCTCTGCCCAAAAGGGTGACATGGGCCTCCCCTCCCGTGGGCTCACCACCTGCAGGAGGGGCCATAGGGGTCGGGTACGGTGTGAGCTGGGCGGCGGCTGGACCCTGGCGGTCTGATCCTCGGCTGCAAAAGCTAGCTCTAGGGACTTGGAATGTCACCTCTCTGGCTGGGAAGGAGCCTGAACTGGTGCGCAAGGTTGAGCGGTTCCGGCTAGATATAGTTGGATTCACCTCAACGCACGGCTTGGGCTCTGGAACCACTGTCCTTGAGAGGGGCTGGACCCTCTTCCATTCTGAAGTTGCTCTCGGTGAGAGGTGCAGAGCAGGGGTGAGCATGCTCATTGCCCTCCCAACTTGGTGCCTGTACGTTGGGGTTTACCCTGGTGGACGAAAGGGTAGCCTCCCTCCGCCTTCAGGTGGGGGGATGGGTCCTGACTGTTGTTTGTGCTTATGCACCAAACAGCAGTTCAGAGTACCCACCCTTTTTGGAGTCCTTGGAGGGTGTGTTGGAGAGCACTCTATCCAGAGACTCCCTCGTTCTGCTGGGGGACTTCAATGCTCACATGGGCCATGACCTGAATCCGAGTGGTGTTTTGTTGCTGGACTTCTGTGCTTATCATTGATTGTCCATAACAATAACCATGTTCAGGCATAAGAGTGTCCACATGTGCACTTGGCACCAGGACACTCTATGCCGCAGTTTGATGATCGACTTTGTAGTCGTGTCATCGGATTTGCGGCTGCATGTGTTGGACACTCGGGTGAAGAGAGGGGCAGAGCTGTCAACTGATCACCACCTGGTGGTGAGTTGGCTCAGATGGTGGGGGAGGATGCCGGTCAGGCCTGGCAGACCCAAGCGTGTTGTGAGGGTCTGCTGGGAACATTTGGCAGAATGTCCTGTCACAAAGAGTTTCAACTCCAATCTCCGGCTTCAACCATGTCCCGGGTGAGGCGGGGGACATTGAGTCTGAGTGGGATGTGTTCCATGCCTCTATTGTCAAGGCGGCCAGCCGCAGCTGTGGCCATAAGGTTGTCGGTGCCTGTCGTGGCGGTAACCCCCTCGTTGGTGGACACCGGCAGTAAGGGATGCCGTCAAGCTGAAGGAGTCCTATCAGGCCTTTTTGGCCTGTGGGACTCCAGAGGCAGCTGATGGGTATCGGCGGCCTAAGCGGAGAGTAACTTCGGCAGTCGCTAAGGCAAAAACTCGGGCATGGGAGGAGTTTGGAGAGGCCACGGAGAATGACTTCCGAATGGCTTCGAGGAGATTCTTGTCCACCCACCGGCGGCTCAGGAGGGGAAAGCAGTGCTCCGTCAACACACAGTGGGGATGGGGGGCTGCTGACCTCGACTCGGGACGTTGTGAGTCGGTGGAGGGAATACTTCGAAGACCTTCTCAATCCCACCAACATGTCTTCTGATGGGGAAGCAGAGTGGAGTAGCTGGCGCTGGCTCTCCCATCTCTGGGGCTGAGGTGGTTAAAAAGCTCCTAGGTGGCAGGGCCCCGGGGGTGGATGAGGTCCGGCCAGAGTTCCTTAAGGCTCTAGATGCTGTAGGGCTGTCTTGGCTGACATGCCTCTGCAGCATCGCGTGGACATCGGGGACAGTTCCCCTGGACTGGCAGACTGGGGTGGTGGTCCCCCTCTTCAAAAAGGGGGGCCGGAGGGTGTGCTCCAACTACAGGGGGATCACACTCCTCAGCATCCCCGGTAAGGTCTATTCAGGGGTGCTGGAAAGGAGGGTCCGTCGGATAGTTGAACCTCGGATTGAGGAGGAACAGTGTGGTTTTTGTCCCAGTCGTGGAAAAGTGGACCAGCTCTACACCCTCTTCAGGGTCTTTGAGATGACATGGGAGTTTGCTCAACCAATCTAAATGTGCTTTGTGGACTTGGAGAAGGCATTCGACCGTGTTCCCCGGGGACTCCTGTGGGGGGTACTCCGGGAGTACGGAGTTCCGGACCCACTTGTTTGAGCTGTCCGGTCCCTGTACGACCGGTGTCAGAGCTTGGTCCGCATTGCCGGCAATAAATCAGAATCGTTTCCAATGCAGGTTGGACTCCGCCAAGGCTGCCCTTTGTCACCGTTTCTGTTTTTGTGTTTTCTTTTATGGACAGAATTTCTAGGCACAGCCGAGGTGTTGAGGGAATCCGGTACTGTGGCCTCAGGATTGGGCCTCTGCTCTTTGCGGAGGATGTGGTTCCGTTGGCTTCATTGGGCCGTGATCTTCAGCTCTCACTGGAGCGATTCGCAGCCGAGTGTGAAGGAGCTCAGATGAGAATCAGCACCTCCAAATCCGAGACCATGGTCCCCAGCAGGAAAAGGATGGAGTGCTCTCTCCGGATCTGCAATAGGGTCCTGCCCTAAGTGGAGGAGTTCACGTATCTCGGGGTCTTGTTCAGGAGTGAGGGAAGGATGGAGCGGGAGATGGACAGGCGGATCGGTGCGGCGTCTGCAGTGATGTGGACTGTGTGCATCGGTCTGTCATGGTGAAGAAGGAACTGAGCCAAAAGGCAAAGCTCTCGATTTACCAGTCGATCTACGTTCCTACCCTCACCTATGGTCATGAGTTGTGGGTAGTGACCGAAAGAACGAGATCGCGAATACAAGCGGCCGAAATGAGTTTCCTCCGCAGGGTGGCCGGGCTCTCCCTTAGAGATGGGATGAGAAGCTCGGTGATCCGGGAGGAGCTCAGAGTAGAGTCGCTGCTCCTCCACATCGTGAGGAGCCAGATGAGGTGGCTCGGGCATCTGGTCAGGATGCCTCCTGGCTGCCTCCCTGGTGAGGTGTATTGGGCATATCCCACTGGAAAGGGGCCCCGAGGAAGACCAAGGACACGCTGGATGGATTACATCTCTCGGCTGGCCTGGGAACGCCTTGGGATCCCTCCGGATGAGCTGGTGAATGTGGCTGGGGAGAGGGAAGTCTGGGTTTCCCTGCTTAGGTAGCTGCACCGCGACCCGACTCCGGATAAGCGGTAGAACATGGATGTATATATATATATATATATATATATATATATATATATATATATACATATACCCCTAATCTTTACATCGCGGTAACGTTATCTGCATCTGCTGGCTTCTACTCAGCTTTGACATGACTGACTTGTTTTAATTCTGCTGCTGTGAAGGGCAACTGTCCACTGACCACGTAGCTGTAAATGTCAAGGTAAGGTAAATCTGGTAGCAATGTCTCTGTCCGCTGGATTTTAAGGAGATTTTTTAACCAGGAATTTGGAAAATCAGATGGATTTTCAGCAACAACAAGCTCATGTCTCTTTCATTTCTATGCGTGAAATAAAAAAGTGCAAAGCTCAAAGAAACGTAAAACAAAACTCATCTGAGTCTTTCGTTGGAGAAAAAGAAAGTGGAGAAACAAGCGCCGACTCATTTAGGTTTCACACAGAATGACTTTTTATCTGGAGAAATAATGAAAGATCTTTTCTCCTCCTCCACGTCCCTCCATCAGCATCTCCTGGGAGAGAAATCTACAATAATCTTCAGCTCACGGTGAGCAGGAATAGGACTTTTTAATAAACAAGAAGCAGAAAATGCTGCTGGACGTCTGCTCAGAGTCCTGATCCGAGTTGTCCCGGAGTTCTGGGCTTCTGCTCCACATACGAGTAAATACAACCTTTATTACCTGGATTCCTTCTCAGAGAGATGTAATAAAGCCACGAGACATCAGGGGACTGGAGAGGAATGCATCACATGGAGATCTTGTATAGTCAGCATGAACTGGTCCAGTATCAGACCCTGATGAAGGCTGCTGTTAACTGGCTGCATCTCCTGGCGACTCCTCCGTCACCCTCACGCTCTTTAAGATGGGTTGATCAGCTGGTCTTGATGGAGCTGAGAACCAGCGCCAGCTCCGGGGGGTTCGGGTCTCAGACCTGCCTCCTCCTCCTCCTCCTCCTCGCCTCATTTTAAGTCTCTTTCTAAAACTCATGTTTTCTTTGGCTTTTTTACACTCTTGAGATTTTGACATTTTGCTTCTGTTTTTATATTTTGTCTTATTTGATTTTTTTCGATGTGCTTTTAGTCTTTTGTTCAGCACTTTGTTCCTCTGTGGTTGTTTTTAAAGTACTTTTAAATAAAGTTGGGCTGGTTTCTATCATTCCTGCAAACACAGCTCAGTGCTCCACGAATTACTGTTTTATTTCTGTCTTATTAGCAGCCATGTGATTTATTCTCAACGTGAACTTTTTCCTGTGGCCAGAAGTCATCGTCTGCATGACCTTCAGCCATTTCTGCCTCAGACGTTTACAGGTTTAAATGGAAATAATTATTTTTAATAACTAGTTTTATGGTGATGTTAGCAGATTTTCTAATGGCAGGATTAAAAGTTTTAAACCTCTTCACACAAGATATTTTTTATTAAAAAGTTGAAGAAAGCAGGTGGAGATGATCTGAGCTTTGTGACATGGTGCATTATCCTGCTGGAAGTAGCATCAGAAGATGCTCCACTGTGGTCATAAAGGGATGGACATGGTCAGCAACAATACTCAGGTAGGCTGTGCTGGTTAAACCAGGACACGTTGGTACTAAGGGGCCCAAAGTGGACCAAGAAAACCTCCCCCCACCATTACACCAGCAGCAGCCTGAAGCGATGATCCAAGGCAGGATGGATCCATGTTTTCATGATGTTTCCAGCAGATTCTGAGCCGAGCATCTGAATGTGGAGCTGAAATGGAGACTCATCAGACCAGCAACGTTTCTCCATCTTCTATTGTCCAGTGTTGGTGAGTGTGTGTGAATTGTAGCCTCAGTTTCCTGTTCTTAGCTGGCAGGAGGCACCTGGTGTGTCTTCTGCTGCATCCTGGTCCAGACAACTGCTGCTCTGGATGTTTTCTCTTCTTCAGACCATCTCTGGAAACCCTGGAGATGGTTGTGGGTGCAAATCCCAGTAAATACTCAGACCAGCAAACATGCCACGTTCAAAGTCTCTTTAATCCTCATTCTTCCTCATTCTGATGCTCAGCTTGAACTTCAGCAGGTCGTCTTCACCACGTCTACATGCTGCCGTGTGATTGGCTGGTTGGATTTTAGTGTAAACAGGAAGTAGAAGAGGTGGAGATGTGGGTGTAAACTACTTTTAACTCCTCAACATATAAAATCCGGTTGAAGCTTGTTCTTCTTTGCTCCAGACTGTCGAGATAACAGACGTCACAGAGAGCAGGAGGACCTGGTCCTGAGAAGGGGACTTAGTCCGGAGAGGAGGACGTGGTCCTGAGAGGGGGACGTGGTCCTGAGAGGATTTCTGTCCTGGGTGTGTTTGGGGTCCAGCAGAGCCTGTAAATGTCGACAAAGCCGACGTCTTTAAAATGGATTTAACTGCAGACTGAGAGCAGGAGACACCTGAGACGCATCAGTGTCCTCAGTCAGTTTAAATCACATCAGCCTTCCTCACAAACGCTTTCCAAAAGCTCGGCTGAAAAGAAAAGAAATTACCTCAATGTCCTCTTTGTCTGGCTCGGCTGCAGGAGCATGAAGCTTGTTTTACAGCAAGCAGAGCGTGTCAGCTGTCACTTCGAGTAAAAGGAGGAGCTGGAAACCAGAGAGGAGGTCCATCGGCGGCGTAGTGGCAGCAATCTGCGGCAGGTGCAACCACAATGAAGCTGTGCTCAGTCGATTCCAATAAAGCTCTGCCATGATCACCGTGAGACTTTACATCAGCAGCAGGAACGCTGACTCGGCTCTCCTGCAGCCGGGAAGTCCGAGGAAAACCAATCAGGATGTAAATCTGGAATCTGCAGGACACTTGTCTTCACATGAAAACACACGTATGAGCGACAGCTGGCGTGCAGATGTGGGAATGTTGTCTGGATGCAGGTTGGGATTGTTTAGAATTTCCACCATCAAAAGTGAGACTGGACTGGGAATACATTTGTAAAATTCAATGGATGTCCACTGGGTCAAATACTTGGCGTGAATTCTGCTGGAAAAATATCATTAGATTTTTTATCACACCAGCCCAAAAGAAATACCGGGGATTGGGAGATACCTGTTGGAGGTGTGGTTCTGAGAGGGCAAATCATTTTCATGTTTTCTGGAGCTGCTCCACTGTTCAAAAATACTGGTTGGAGATTCATCAGCATGTACAGAATGTATTTTCTATTGTCTTCCCCTTTTCTTTTGAGACGTTATACCTCTGTAATATAGATGGACTCAACAGCAGTGACAAAAAACTGCTCTACATACTACTAGCAGCAAGCAAAAAGGCCATCACCCGAAAGTGGCTCAAACCTGAACAACCAACAAGTGAAGACTGGATAAACATTACTCAAGAAATTTTTAAAATGGAGAAAGTGTCATCTCGGTTGAAACTACTGATGGACTCATTCTATAAAACCTGGTCAAAATGGACAGAATATGTCAAACCAACAAGATCAGACTTTATATAAAGTTGTGACGTTGCCATAGAGAGAATACTAACAACGATATGATGTGAATTAGAATAGTGCCTCCTCATGCCAATTGTTCCTGTTTGTAAACTTTTATTTACTTGTTTTTCTTTTTTTTTATATATTTAAAAAAAAAAAAAAAACTGTGAGAGAAGTGGATCTGTTTTCAAATTGTAGATTGCATTTCTTCAATAAAAAGTAAATATTAAAAAAAAAAAAAAAAAAAAGTGAGACTGATTCTACAGGAAGGAAAAATCTGCGACTCAGCAGCTTCAGGAAACTCTGCTGCTTCATGCTGCAGAGGAAACCTGGAGGAACTCCACAAAACCTGGGTCTGCTGCACAAATGTTGGCTTTGGGAGAAAAGGTCACGCCAGGAGGCACCAACCTCACCCCACACAAATATAAACTGCACATACATGGTCACACCCACACATATAAGCTGCAGGCAACACGGACGCAAGTCCGGCTTTCAGCACCAGAGGAGGAGGGACACGGTGATACCGAATGTAAACAATGATCACAACACAAGTTTGAAACTGATGCACATGCTTACACATACCATCCATATTTACCTCAGACTTCACACTGAAGTCTGGAGCAGGTTTAAATCATCATGTGGACAACCAGGAAAAAGTTGGATGGATGGATGGATGGATGGATGGATGGATGGATGGATGGATGGATGATGGATGAATGATGGATGGATGGATGGATGGATGGATGATGGATGGATGGATGGATGGATGATGGATGGATGGATGATGGATGGATGGATGGATGGATGGATGGATGGATGGATGGATGGATGGATGGATGGATGGATGGATGATGGATGGATGGATGGATGGATGATGGATGAATGGATGGATGGATGGATGGATGGATGATGGATGGATGGATGGATGGATGATGGATGATGGATGAATGATGGATGGATGGATGGATGATGGATGGATGGATAGATGGATGGATGGATGGATGATGGATGGATGATGGATGAATGGATGGATGGATGGATGGATGATGGATGGATGGATGGATGGATGGATGGATGGATGGATGATGGATTTTTACACCGTGCTGAACATCACCCTGGAACTACTTTTTACACCATGCTGAACACCACCCTGGAACTACTTTTTACACCAAACATCACCCTGGAACTACTTTTTACACCGTGCTGAACATCACCCTGGAACTACTTTTTATACCATGCTGAACACCACCCTGGAACTACTTTTTACACCAAACATCACCCTGGAACTACTTTTTACACCATGCTCAACATCACCCTGGAACTATTTTTTACATCATGCTGAACACCACCCTGGAACTACTTTCTACACCATGCTGAACACCACCCTGGAACTACTTTTTACACCATTCTGAACATCACCCTGGAACTACTTTTTACACCATGCTGAACATCACCCTGGAACTACTTTTTACACCATGCTGAACACCACCCTGGAACTACTTTTTACACCGTGCTGAACATCACCCTGGAACTACTTTTTACACCATGCTGAACATCACCCTGAAACTACTTTTTACACCATGCTGAACATCACCCTGGAACTACTTTTTACACCATGCCGAACATCACCCTGGAACAACTTTTTACACCATGCTGAACATCACCCTGGAACTACTTTTTACACCATGCTGAACATCACCCTGGAACTACTTTTTACACCATGCTGAACACCACCCTGGAACTACTTTTTACACCATGCTGAACATCACCCTGGAACTACTTTTTACACCATGCTGAACATCACCCTGGAACTACTTTTTACACCATGCTGAACATCACCCTGAAACTACTTTTTACACCATGCTGAACACCACCCTGGAACTACTTTTTACACCATGCTGAACACCACCCTGGAACTACTTTTTACACCAAACATCACCCTGGAACTACTTTTTACACCGTGCTGAACATCACCCTGGAACTACTTTTTATACCATGCTGAACACCACCCTGGAACTACTTTTTACACCAAACATCACCCTGGAACTACTTTTTACACCATGCTCAACATCACCCTGGAACTATTTTTTACATCATGCTGAACACCACCCTGGAACTACTTTCTACACCATGCTGAACACCACCCTGGAACTACTTTTTACACCATTCTGAACATCACCCTGGAACTACTTTTTACACCATGCTGAACATCACCCTGGAACTACTTTTTACACCATGCTGAACACCACCCTGGAACTACTTTTTACACCGTGCTGAACATCACCCTGGAACTACTTTTTACACCATGCTGAACATCACCCTGAAACTACTTTTTACACCATGCTGAACATCACCCTGGAACAACTTTTTACACCATGCCGAACATCACCCTGGAACAACTTTTTACACCATGCTGAACATCACCCTGGAACTACTTTTTACACCATGCTGAACACCACCCTGGAACTACTTTTTCCACCATGCTGAACATCACCCTGGAACTACTTTTTACACCATGCTGAACATCACCCTGGAACTACTTTTTACACCATGCTGAACATCACCCTGAAACTACTTTTTACACCATGCTGAACACCACCCTGGAACTACTTTTTACACCATGCTGAACATCACCCTGGAACTACTTTTTACACCATGCTGAACATCACCCTGGAACTATTTTTTACACCATGCTGAACATCACCCTGGAACTACTTTTTACACCATGCTGAACATCACCCTGGAACTACTTTTTACACCATGCTGAACATCACCCTGGAACTACTTTTTACACCATGCTGAACATCACCCTGGAACTACTTTTTACACCATGCTGAACACCACCCTGGAACTACTTTTTACACCGTGCTGAACATCACCCTGGAACTACTTTTTACACCATGCTGAACACCACCCTGGAACTACTTTTTACACCGTGCTGAACATCACCCTGGAACTACTTTTTACACCATGCTGAACATCACCCTGGAACTACTTTTTACACCATGCCGAACATCACCCTGGAACTACTTTTTACACCGTGCCGAACATCACCCTGGAACTACTTTTTACACCGTGCCGAACATCACCCTGGAACTACTTTTTACACCATGCTGAACACCACCCTGGAACTACTTTTTACACCATGCTGAACATCACCCTGGAACTACTTTTTACACCATGCTGAACATCACCCTGGAACTATTTTTTACACCATGCTGAACATCACCCTGGAACTACTTTTTACACCATGCTGAACATCACCCTGGAACTACTTTTTACACCATGCTGAACATCACCCTGGAACTACTTTTTACACCGTGCTGAACATCACCCTGGAACTACTTTTTACACCATGCTGAACATCACCCTGGAACTACTTTTTACACCATGCTGAACATCACCCTGGAACTACTTTTTACACCATGCTGAACATCACCCTGGAACTACTTTTTACACCATGCTGAACATCACCCTGGAACTACTTTTTACACCATGCTGAACATCACCCTGGAACAACTTTTTACACCATGCTGAACATCACCCTGGAACTACTTTTTCCACCATGCTGAACATCACCCTGGAACTACTTTTTACACCATGCTGAACACCACCCTGGAACTACTTTTTACACCATGCTGAACATCACCCTGGAACTACTTTTTCCAGACGTGTTGCTGCATCAGATTCACTATCAGCTCATATTTCCCATCACTTGGTGAAATGTCTCAGTTTCATCCTCTGAGATGATGTTTATCTTCTACTGGGGATGAAATGTGGCCTGATGGGATTCTGCTTTATTTATATTTTATAGAGCTGGAGTTTTGGTATCAGGGTTGTACGTCTTGGTGACTCTGCTGCTCTGATTTACTTGTAGTGTTTTCAAGTAAAAATCAGCTCCATTTCTTCCAGAAACTTCCTCGCTGTGAGTCAGTGATGAGATCAGCCTGCGACAAGGTGAACATTACTGCGTCTGAACTCTTTTTCTTTTCTCTTGGAGGACACAGACGGACCTTTTGTCTCCTAATGAATTGCTTTGAGTCTGTTTCAGAGCAAATTATCCCTCCCTCTCCACCTAATTTTCCAATTTGCTGTGTCATTTAGAGCTAATTGAGGACCGCACTGGGCCGTATTACTCTCACAAATAGGGTGATATAGTTTATTGAAGGTCTGCTTTATACAGAGAGGCTGTAAAGCAAACATCAATTGGAGAGCGTAGAGAAGACGGGAGTTTTCCTGGAGGCTGGGGAGCTCAGCAAACAGCCTCTAATTATTTCTCAAAGGCAATCCAGGCCAGTGCTTCGCCGCTCATTTTATGCTCACTTTTCTCCTCTTTCCCTGATGGAGGTAATTAAAGGGGTGAGAATTCACTTCATTTCATCTCCACTCCGTTGCATTTCCTGGATCTGCATCCTTAATCTGGGAGCCAAATCCAAGGAGGTCCATGAGGAGAGGAGAAGCTGATGTTGTCATGTGCTGGAAAACAGGTCCTGTATGGGACAGGACGGGTTCTGTGTTGGTCCCGTACAGGTACCAGACTGGATCCGGTGAAAACCTCCATCATCCATCCGCTGACTCTGTCTGGCCACCCCTCGTCATCTGGTCTGCCACCACCAGGATCTGAGTCTGGACCATCAGCTGGTGTTCTAACATTGCTACGAATCCGTGTATCACGGAAACCCGTGTTTACCAGCCAGATGTCAGTGTTGCTCTGAGACTTTCATGCTGCAAAATCAACTCAATAACGTTGAAATATTTACATGCATGTTAATAGAAATTGTACATTATAAATTATTGAAACTACTTTAGGTTTTTTAATATTATATAAAAGGTGAATATCTACATTCTTTAATCTACATGCTGGAATCATCCTGCCTGTATAAATAAATAAACACATTTTCTACACATTCCTGTGGTGTCATTAAGTTCATGGATCTTCAGTTAGTTCTTTAAATGATCTTTAAACCGTGGACTGTATGAAAAACACGTGCGGTAATGTTGTCTGATGGGCTGCACAGGTCGACATATACCTGTAAATTCAGCCTGCAGCAGGATGCTTGGACAGGAAACCGGCTCCACGTGTCAGATGGAGGTTTGGGCACATGAATAAATTGATTAGTGGAGCGTTTGATGGATGGAGTCTGTAGGAGGGGTGGACCACCAGGGTATTCCTCTCTGGGAGAGCGAGCCAGGTTCATTCATCTTAGTGGGAAATTTGGCATTTTCACCAATTCTGAGGCCTCAATTAACCACTGGATCCAGGAGTCTGGGGGGTTACGGAGGTTTTAGAACTAAAACAAGAAGAGTACAAAACCAGCTGAATCTGTTACTTCAGAGGACAGGACTGCTCGGTACAGGACGGATCAGTAGAGGACCCGTTGGTACGCGATGGGTCGGTATGGGACCAGTTGAAATGGGACCATTCAATACAGGACTGGTTGAGTTGATATGGGACCGGTTGGTCCAGGACCGGCTGGTCCAGGACCGGTTGGTCCAGGACCGGTTGGTCCAGGACCGGTTGGGCCGGTATGGGACTGGCTGGTCCAGGACCGGTTGGGTTGGTATGGGACCGTTTGGTATGGGACCGGCTGGTCCAGGACCGGTTGGGCCGGTATGGGACCGGCTGGTCCAGGATCGGTTGGGTTGGTATGGGACCGGTTGGTATGGGACCGGTTGGGCCGGTATGGGACCGGCCGGTCCAGGACCAGTTGGGCTAGTATGGTGCTGCTTCCTGCTTCTGTTCCCTGCTGATGCTTTGCTGCTGTGCTCTCTCCTCTGCCTGCATTTTTCTGCCAATATTCTTATTTTCTACTCCAGAAATTTGTGGACAATGGCTCCTGGATACTTAGTAATCGGGACTGTATTTGTGGTAGATTTGGTTGGATACCACTGTTTTTAAAGACTTAAAATCTTCTCAACCCCTCTCCCTAGCAAGCCACACTCATGGCCAGTACCAAAGTACTGAGCTTTCCCAAGGAGATGGGATCAGATGTGGCTGCGCCCCCAATGGTGTAAAAGCTCATCCTGCATGTGGGGAGGAACAACGCTGTGAAGCAACAATCTGAGCAGCTGAAGCAGGATTTTACTGAACTGCTGGATATGATCAGCTGTCTAGCTGCCCGGATATCAGTGGCCTCTCCCTCCAATCAGAGGAGTGGAGCGATCCAGCAGGCTGGTTAGACTAAATATAAGGCTGTTGGCTGCATGTTCCACACATCCAGTTCATTTACAGACAATTTCAGCTTCTTCTGGGACCACAGGAACTCTTTTTTAAGCCAGATGGATTCTGGCTGAACAGGTCAGGGTGAGGCTGTTCGTCTCCAACCTGGTTTATTTTCTGAACAGACTTTGTTCCCTCGGACAAGGACAAGAGAGACCAGAACATCATGATCTGTGCTGGTCCAGACTCCAGCTCTGTGGGTGGAGCTAGATCACATCAGAAAGGTGGAGGAGGGGCTGTTTGCTTTAATGACTCCCTCCAATGCAGCAGATTTCTTAGAAAAGACCAGGAAAGTAGATCCTAGAACTCTAGTCCTCACTAAGACCAGGAAAGTAGATCCTAGAACTCCAGTCCTCACTAAGACCAGGAAAGTAGATCCTAGAACTCTAGTCCTCACTAAGACCAGGAAAGTAGATCCTAGAACTCTAGTCCTCACTAAGACCAGGAAAGTAGATCCTAGAACTCCAGTCCTCACTAAGACCAGGAAAGTAGATCCTAGAACTCCAGTCCTCACTAAGACCAGGAAAGTAGATCCTAGAACTCCAGTCCTCACTAAGACCAGGAAAGTAGATCCTAGAACTCCAGTCCTCACTAAGACCAGGAAAGTAGATCCTAGAACTCTAGTCCTCACTAAGACCAGGAAAGTAGATCCTAGAACTCCAGTCCTCACTAAGACCAGGAAAGTAGATTCTAGAACTCTAGTCCTCACTAAGACCAGGAAAGTAGATCCTAGAACTCCAGTCCTCACTAAGACCAGGAAAGTAGATCCTAGAACTCGAGTCCTCACTAAAACCAGGAAAGTAGATCCTAGAACTCTAGTCCTCACTAAGACCAGGAAAGTAGATCCTAGAACTCCAGTCCTCACTAAGACCAGGAAAGTAGATCCTAGAACTCTAGTCCTCACTAAGACCAGGAAAGTAGATCCTAGAACTCCAGTCCTCACTAAGACCAGGAAAGTAGATTCTAGAACTCTAGTCCTCACTAAGACCAGGAAAGTAGATCCTAGAACTCTAGTCCTCACTAAGACCAGGAAAGTAGATTCTAGAACTCTAGTCCTCACTAAGACCAGGAAAGTAGATCCTAGAACTCCAGTCCTCACTAAGACCAGGAAAGTAGATCCTAGAACTCGAGTCCTCACTAAAACCAGGAAAGTAGATCCTAGAACTCTAGTCCTCACTAAGACCAGGAAAGTAGATCCTAGAACTCCAGTCCTCACTAAGACCAGGAAAGTAGATCCTAGAACTCTAGTCCTCACTAAGACCAGGAAAGTAGATCCTAGAACTCCAGTCCTCACTAAGACCAGGAAAGTAGATCCTAGAACTCTAGTCCTCACTAAGACCAGGAAAGTAGATCCTAGAACTCTAGTCCTCACTAAGACCAGGAAAGTAGATCCTAGAACTCCAGTCCTCACTAAGACCAGGAAAGTAGATCCTAGAACTCCAGTCCTCACTAAGACCAGGAAAGTAGATCCTAGAACTCCAGTCCTCACTAAGACCAGGAAAGTAGATCCTAGAACTCCAGTCCTCACTAAGACCAGGAAAGTAGATCCTAGAACTCCAGTCCTCACTAAGACCAGGAAAGTAGATCCTAGAAATCTAGTCCTCACTAAGACCAGGAAAGTAGATCCTAGAACTCCAGTCCTCACTAAGACCAGGAAAGTAGATCCTAGAACTCGAGTCCTCACTAAAACCAGGAAAGTAGATCCTAGAACTCTAGTCCTCACTAAGACCAGGAAAGTAGATCCTAGAACTCCAGTCCTCACTAAGACCAGGAAAGTAGATCCTAGAACTCTAGTCCTCACTAAGAACAGGAAAGTAGATCCTAGAACTCCAGTCCTCACTAAGACCAGGAAAGTAGATCCTAGACCTCCAGTCCTCACTAAGACCAGAAAAGTAGATCCTAGAACTCCAGTCCTCACTAAGACCAGGAAAGTAGATCCTAGAACTCTAGTCCTCACTATGACCAGGAAAGTAGATCCTAGAACTCCAGTCCTCACTAAGACCAGGAAAGTAGATCCTAGAACTCTAGTCCTCACTATGACCAGGAAAGTAGATCCTAGAACTCCAGTCCTCAGATCTTTACACTGGCTTCCTGCTGTTAGTTTACAAAGACCTGAATGGTTTAGGACCAGAATCCATTCAGGATCTTCTGGTTGGTTATGGACCAGGGTCAGGTCTACTTTCTGTTCCCAGAGTCAGAACTAAACGTGGAGAGGCAGCGTTCAGCTTTTATGCTCCTCACATGTGGAACAAACTCCCAGAAACCTGCAGGTCTGCTGACTCAGCAGTTTTACATCAGAGTTAAAACTTTTCTATTTGCTGCCTTTTATCAGAACAGCTGTTAATTCCCCACACTAGAACTTTATTTCTGCCTTTAATCTGTTTTTATTTTAGCTTCTTTCTTTCTGATTTTATTTTATTTCTTTTAAAGTGTGATTTTAATGTCCTTGTTACTGCTTCCTGCACCCTGCTGTGATGCTTGTAGTGTAGTGTTTAATGAAATGTGACATACAGATGAACTTGCTTTGTCCATGGGACTAGTTGGTACGGGACGGATCGGTATGGGACCGGTTGGGTCGGTACAGAACCGGTCTGGTGTTAGGTTGGATTGAAGCTTCTTGCTTCTATCCTGGACAGGTCACCAGTCCATCACAGGGCCCACACAGAAGGAAAAACAGCCACTCACACTCACTCCGAGGGAGGATTTCGAGAGACCAATTAACCTAACATGCATGTCTTTGGACGGTGGGAGGAAGTCGAAGAACCCAGAGAGAACCCACAGGGGAGAACATGCAAACTCCACACAGAAAGGCCACACCCCCCAGGTTCAGACCTCCCCCAGCCGAGACTCGAACCACCGAGCTTCTTGCTGTGAGGCTGCAGTGCTAACATATATATATATATATATATATATATATGTATATATATATATATGAGATTATACCCATGAAGCTCCTCTTGGTAAAGCAAATCTGTTCAGCACAACACAGTAGCCAGACCATCATTCTGCCGCCACCATGCTGGACAGGTCAAGGTAGAAAAATAAATCAATAAAAATAAATAAATAAAAATAAAACTGTAGTTTGAGCTAGAGCCCTGTTTGGTATAGGTTCACCTTAAAAGCACCACAGAAGAAGACAGATGTCAGTGATTCTCACACATCGAACCTTTACAGTTATTCAGGTGTTTTTGTTACCTAAACAAAGAACCAATGAGCTGATTTCTGTCTCATAACCTCCGTCCACATTATTATCAGCTCGGCTTCAGAGATAATTGCTCATCCCAGCCTTTCCCTGGATGGGAATACTGGAACAAGGTCAGCTTCTTCATCGTCCACGCAGACAGAACCGCGGGGGTCCGAGCCCAGGTCCTTGTTTTCCTTCCAGAAGGCCACATGACTGCCGCTGTGAGGAAGACAACATCCCAGTTTTCAGGAATTCTGAGAGAAGCATGAATTTTCTGTAAGTCTAACTACAGGTAAGAATAGGTGCGAGTTCTCCCTCCTTTCAAACCTCTGCCATGTTTGTTATCCTGTTATCAGTTTGTCTGGAAGCTTCTTCACGTTCAGAGTAAAAAGGCAGAAAAACTGTTTAACACAAAACCAGTTGTCTGTTGTCATGACAACTGGGATGGACAAAAATACAGAGAAACAGCGAGGTTTATGAAATCTCTTAATGAAAGGACAGAAGGCAGCGAGGGAATCAGCCTCCGATAGAAAACATGAGGAAGATGACGAGTTCAGCTCTGGAAGCTTCTGGTTCATGATGGAGGTCTGGTCTGGTTTGGTCCCCCCAAACAGAAAAGTTTGGGGGGACTGTTCACTGTGGAACAACAGGAATGTTACACACACCGCTGGACAGCTGCGTTATCGGTGTGTATCAGTTCTCCTGCAGAGCTTTCTCCAGTGGTGGACGTCATTCCTTCTGGCATCAGTGCTGCTGAAAGGCTCTGTTCCAGCTGGAAGTACGATGGATCCTCCTCACACATCTGGAGGAAAGATTTCTGCTGGTCGCTCAACAACAAACTTCCTGTCTCTGCTGCCCGGGTCGGTGTTATCGGACCCGTTCAGCTGGAGACGCACCGTGGAGAAGGGTTGGTCCTTACACGTCTTCTAACTAATGAAATTTCTTTAAGTTCTACTGATCAGATCAAACCTGCATTTCCTTTGTGCTCATTCGTTTATTCTCTAGCTGTTTATTTAAACCCTGTGTTGTAACTAACCTTTGTTCAATACAGCATAAAAACACCATATTGGAGTTTGATATGAAGTCACATGACCTGCGTTCGGGACCATTTCCACAGCGACATAAAGACAGAAGACGGTAAAACACACAGGAGGCTACAGCTCCGAGCCTCCACATCTGCAGCAGGTCTTCCTGTTTCAGGTTAAACCGGAGTTCCGTGCTTCCAGTTCAGCCCTGAGCCAAGCTGCTTTTTGTATTGGATCACTAAATAAAACAGTTTGAATCAGGTCTTTACGGCTAAAACAGAATATCCTCGTAACTTCATTTTAAAACCGCAGCTGAAGTAATTTCAGCTCGAGTTTAAACAGCTTTCCTTAGGAAGCCGTGAAGCAGCTTCAGTCTCTGAAGTTTCATACCTCCACACCTCCTCCCGACTTTACCGGGTCCTTCCCGCTGCGTCTCTCACGGCCCTGAAGGAGCGCACCTCTGGTTTCCATGGAAACGTGCTGCCTTCACCTGGGAGGAAAAAGTTTTAAATCAACTAAAAAAAAAATTCTGTTTGGTTTCTCTGAATTTTAGATTAATAAAAAACTATTTCTGTTCATCCCAGACCCCGCTGTACGCCTTACCGGGGTCACCGGGTAACCAGGGTCACCAGGGTAACCGGGTAATCGGGTCCATCCATGCAACACATGTCACTGCTCACTGAAAACCATCCGTGCAAAATAGCAATTTTCCACCAAGAGAATAAAACGGATCCGTTCAGGAAGAGGGAACGTTCTGAGTTGCCGAGCAGGTGCGCGAGGCTCGCAGGCGAGAGCTGGACTGTTCACACTGCTGACAGCAGCATCTGCCATGTGCAGAGGGGGGGGGGGGGGCAGGTCGCAGCCCCAGAGCATATGATACCCCAGGATCCAGCAGGGGTCCAAGGTGAGGCCCAGTCCGACCGAGTTTAATATCCAAGGTGGAAAGTAACGAGCTTAGTAAGACTAACAAGGCTGAACGAGGTCTGACAGCAGGTCCATGCATCAGCACATCACATGACTCATCAACATCACCTGAGTAAACAAAGTCATCAAAGGACAACAACTCAGTGGAAACAAGAAAAATTGAGAAAACCAGTCCTTACCCAGCTGTCTCTCCATCCAGGGGCATCCAGTCCGACCCCAGCATCCAGTCCGAGCCCAGCATCCAGTCTGAGCCCAGCATCCAGTCTGAGCCCAGCATCCAGTCTGAGCCCTACGGCCTTGACAAGTTTACCTCTACAGGAACTCCTAACATTTAGAAACTCAGCTTGAGGTGGAAACAGAAACCATCATCATCATCTTCACCATGAGGAAATGAAACAGCCAACATGAAAAACTTTCCATGGTGAAACGCTGCCACCTGCTGGTTTTTCTGTAGTACTGCAGTTGAATTACTTCTGATTTTATTTAAGCATTGGCAAAATTTCCAGGAGGGAGGCTTGATACAGGGAATGTCTCTCGGCCTCAACCACACACACGCCCGCCCACGCACACACACACAATATATAATTTTAAACACAAATAATTATTTTAATAATAATATAGTATGCAGGTGTTTCCCTCTTTAATCAAGAGTATAATTGTTTGACTTAACAGAAAGATTACTTGATTTCACTCTCAAATCTCATCTCTCAAAGCTCTAAAAGTCTCTTCTTGCTCTCAAATATATTTTGTTCTTTTCAAAACTCTGCTCCTCTTCTCCAGTTTAGGGTTGCAGGTTCAAATCTCTTGCGCTCCAGCTTGGTCTCTATACATTCGACTCAATCTCTGCTCTCACAACTTCTGCTCCTAGTTTCCTCTCTCTTGGGTTGCTGAATAAGCTGTCTGTCAAATGTCCTCCAACCAATAGAATACTAGATAAATGCTGACTGAGCAAATAGTACCCGCCTTCTTCAGATTTTCAAGATCCAGTGGGTCCACTGTGGGTGAGGTGCAGGGCTGGGGGTGGGCGATGAATGAATGAACGAATGAATGAATTTATTGTCATTGCACAACAATTACATCAATAATCATTGGCAGTGAAATTCTTAGATCCCAGGCTCTCCTAACGATGCTAAAAAGAATATAAACCCAAAAAAAATAGTCAAACACAAAAAGCAAGAACACTACAAATAAGTTATACAATAAAATACATAATAAGCAATGAGAAGATGTTATTTAAAGGCGGTGTTGCTGCTCACAGCATTTAGAAGTCTTATGACCTGCGAGCTGGTGGGACAGAATGCTGCCAAACCGTCGGCCAGACGGTTGCAGACAAGATAGTTTGTAACTGGGGTGTCTGGGGTCCTTAATGATTCTGGTGGCCTTACTCCTCCACCGCTGGGTGTAGAAATCCTCCATGGATGGCAGGACCATCCCGGTGATGTGCTGAGCAGTATTCACCACCCTCTGTAGAGCCTTGCGGTGAAGGGCGGTGCAGCTGCTGTACCAGGCGGTGATGCAGCCAGTCAGGACTGAGGACACAGCCCTGGGGGGCGCGGGTGCTCAGAGTCAGGGTGGAGGAGGTGGTGCCACCCATCCACACCACCTGTGGTCTGCCTGTCAAGAAGTTCAGGATCCAGTCAAAGAGGATGCTGTTGAGCCCGAGGTCTCTGAGCTTGGTGACAAGTTTGGAGGACACAGTGGTGTTAAAGGCTGAGCTGTAGACAATAAACAGCATCTCACATATGTGTCCATCTGGTCCAGATGGGAAAGGGCAGTGTGGAGGGTGAAGGTGATGGCATCTTCATTGACCTACTGGGCCTGTAGGCAAACTGAAGTGGGTCTAATGAGTCCAGGATGGAGGAAGTGATGAATGACTTGACTAACCGCTCAAAGCACTTCATGATGGTGGAAGTGAGGGCTTCTGGGCGGTAGTCATTCAGTAAAGGATTCTGGTCCTCTTGGGGACAGGGACAGTGATGGTCTTCTTGAAGCATGTGGGGACTACAGACTGAAGCAGTAACATATTGAAAATGTCTGAAAAGACGTCTGCCAGCTGGTCTGCCGGGGACACCGTCAGGTCCAGTAGCCTTATGTGTGTTTATCCTTCTTAAAGTTCTGCACACGTCTGGTTATCACAGGTGGGCAGTGGTCCTCCTGAGCCTTTTGTACCTCTGTATCTGTAGAGGTGTTCTCAAAGCCACAGAAAAGGTGTTCAGATCTTCAGGCAGAAATACAGACATCACCTCAGTACTGCTGCTCGACTTTTTGTAGTCAGTAAGAGTTTTTAATTCGGCCCACATGCTCCTGGTTTTGGAGTCCGTGTAATAAGACTCTACTTTGTCCCTGTATTGTCTCTTTGCGCTACATATAGCTTTCTGGAGCACGTACCTGGACTTCCAGGGATTCTAAATTGGAAATGTCTACACAGTAATCCTCGGTACGACGTCATCGATGCATTTCCCGATATAACCAATGACCGCGTCCGTGTTCACGTCAGTATCCTCAAACACACCCACTCTGTCGTGAGGGAGGGCCTTATTCGTGTTTGTGTAAGGGGTGTAAACATGATGGAGTGTGTTCTTGCCGGCGTAGAACAGCTGATGTGTTGGTGGTATCTAGGCAGGACTTTCCTCAGGTTGGTGCTGCTACAATAAACGCCGCGTCCGGCCATGAAGTCCCGGCCGGCATTGGATCATGAAGTGCTCCAGGTCCGGAGTACAGCCCGTAGAAATAATTCCCACATCTGAGCACCACTTGTTCACCATGAAACAGACACCACCTCCCTCGCTCTTCCCTGAATGTTTAGTCTGGTCCAGCTGATAAACAGAGAGTCCCTCGGGCATCCAGTCCAGTCGGTGCCACCTACGTGTATACACACACACACATATACTCCAGCATCCAGCTGGCAAAACTCAAGTACAAGCAGCACATTGAGGAGCACTTAATTGACAACAGCACGCAACATGTGGAAAGGCATCAAGACCACCACAGAGTCTGAGCCCGGAGACCAGCAGGTCAGCAGGACCAGCATTTCCTGCCTCAGTGATCGCCGCCCGGCACCCCAGCCATTATGAAGGTTTTCCAGTGGATCCTCCTAAAGCACATCAACATCATCCCTGCCAGCCTGGACAGCCTGCTATGGCCTACAGGGAGACCCACTCTACGGAGGATGCTGTTTCAATAGCACTTCTCATGGCTCCGACTCACCTGCAGCATCCCAACACCCGTGTTAGGACGCTTTTTGTGGACTTCAACTCAGCCTTTAACACCGTCCTCCCGGACCTGCTGGTCCTGAAGTTCCACAACCTGGTCTGCCAGCATCACTCTGCACCTGGATCAGGGACTTCCACACCTTCAGGTCCAGGTGGTGAGGATAGGGAAGTCAGCATCTTCACCACTGATCTTCATCGCTGGAACGCCGCAGGGTTGTGTGCTCGGCCCCACCCTCTTCACACAGGACAGCTCTGCCATCCACCCACCACCACGGCTGGGAAGTCTGTAGACGATCCCACCGTGGTGGGTCTCATATCCAACAACGATGAGACCTACAGAGAAGAGGTCCAGAGTCTCACAGAATGCTGGTCCAGGAACAATCTGGTTCTTATCAACAAGACCAGGGAGGTCCTAGTAGATTCCAGGAGGTCCAGGAAGACTGAGCACGCTCCTCTCTGCATCCACGGAGAGGCAGTGGAACGTGTGGACATCATGAAGTTCCTGGACATCCACATTTCCTCTGACCTCTCCTGGACTGAACACTTCCACCTGGTGAAGAAGCCCAACAACAGCTCCTCTTCCTCAGGAAGGTGAAGCGACGGGACTCTCTTCTCAGCTGCTGGTGAACTTCTACAGAACCTCCATGGAGAGCATCCTGTGTCTCAGAGTGATGGTACTGCAGCTGCACAGGACCAGAGGAGCTTAGCCCGGCTGGTGAGGACAGCTCAGGGGATTGTGGGCCGCCGTCTACCAGGTCTGGACGAGCTGTGGAAGCAGCAGCCCCCTGTAGTTTATCACCCCCCCAACAGTACTCACACACACACCCCTCCATCCTTGCAGCAGGATGAATTTCATCCAGCCGGTAAATTTCACTGTCTGCTGGGATTCTTGTTTTCTGTAAATATAGACGTGTTCTCATGTCTTTTATATCTTTATTTTTTTACTTTATATTTCATTGTTTAGAGTTTAGATGCTAAAATAACTCCATGTTTAACTTCGTAAACAACATTATGGTGCTTGCAATTATATTTTGTATAGTAATTAATAGTTATGACCAGCACTAGACAGGAGTATAATTGCTAGTGAAGCCAGTGTTAGTGGTGCAGAGAGATGTGAAACTGCAGCAGTCTGGACAACCCCGACGTTCCAAACTGTCCAAGCAAAGTCCTCCGATGAGGGCTGGAAGATGCTCCCAGGAAAGAGCTGCTGCATTCGGTCAGTTGCCCCGGTTTAGAACTGGATTGGGGGTTCTGATTAGTTCTGTTCTACTCATCTGGAAGGACTCTCAGTCCTGCAGGGTCCAGTCAGCTGATGTCCTCTGATGGACAATGAGTCCAAATAAAAACTGTCCCCTGAACCACCGTCACTGCTTCCTTCAATAAAACCATCTCCATCCATATTTTCCTTCTTATCATGAAAACACTTTGAACTTCTTTATTAAAACCAAACTGGTTGTCTGTTCCAATGCTGCAGGTTTCTCCTTTCAAACGTTGCAGCTTTAGAGACGAGCGAACATGAAACCAGTCTGGCTGAAGCTGGATTTCTACTCGTGCGGCGTCTGCGTGCGGTCGGTTAGCGTAGCCATCGCGCGGCGTTGTTGGCAGGTGTACTATCAACACGCAGCAGGACAACAGTTCCAATTTAGTAAAGTATACGAAGCGAAATATTTCTTGAGCCTTTCCGGCATATTTATTTATGGCAAAGAAAAACACTGCTCTTGATAAAACGTCAGGTTGAGAGAGCGGGCCAAGAGAGCTTGCCAAAAAAAAAACATTCATTTATATATGGGGTGTGACATCACCAGTAACTGTCCCCCTCTGGGAAGATCAATCACACCCCCTTGTGGAGGGGGGGGTCAGGTATACCGTACAGAATACATTCAGTCATACCTATTATGTCAACAGGCGTCTGCGTGCGGTCGGTTAGCGTAGCTGTCGCTGGTGAGTTTGCTCTCCACTCAAGCGTAGGGGGAACGAGTCGTTTTGGTGTCGTGTTGCAGTTTCTCCTTCTGACCTGAAGGTGGCAGCAGGGGTGGTATCGGCTGGTAAACTCACCAGGTCGGAGTTCTTTTGATGGTTCTCTTCAGTTCAGTACGTATTTCCTGTTTTAAAACAACAAAGGCGTCCAGTATGGTTCAGTGTCTTTATTAGCTTGTGGAAAAAAATGAAGAAATAATTCAGCCTCTCATCAACTTGATCCACTGGGTGTTGTTTTAAAAATGGTGGCTACTACACAAATTCAACAGGAAGATACAGAAATCTGGAAATGCGTAATCCCAAATTGACCAATCATAAAGAAGTTCTTCCGTGTAATAGCCTGCATAGTAGGGGTGTGTGTCAGGTTTGGAAGAGGCGTACATCTGGCCTCTGTGGAGCTACGCAGCGCCTACGGCAGCGAAGCAGTGCGAGTATAAATCCAGCTTACAGCTAAAGCAGGAACAGGAATTCATTTCTAGAAACCTGGAGGACTTTTCAGTTAAAGGTGATGAAATAAAAGCCACCAGATTAAACTGCAACGTCATCTCATGTTTCAGCTGGAGCATCTTAAAGGTTTCACCTTTGTTTTAATTACGTTTCTACAAGTCTGGAAATAAAACGTGGAAAATGAGAGATGTGGCAAGATAAACCAGATGATACAAAAAACAGAAAAAAATCCACAATAAAACAACTACGTTGGACCCCTGAGGCGGTTCTCCAGGAGAAGAAAAGTGAGGCTGGAATCAGTTTCTTTCCATCGTCCCGCAGAAAGAAGTGAGGCGGTTCTGTGAGGAAAGAAGAAAACCAAGTTAATCACAGCTGTGGTGATGATGATGATGAGGTGGTGATGATGATGAGGATGTGATGGTTTACCTGCAGCAGCTGGATGCTCCTCAGAGCCGTCTCATCCAGCAGAGATAGGTCCACCGAGTCCATCTGACTGGCCAGCAGCTGAATGCTCTGCAGAGAAGTTACAGCAGGTTTAACTGGTTTATCTCCAGCCGCACCAGTTCATCCCTCCTTCTCCGAGCCAGGGAACCCAGCACTCACCTCTCCATTGCCGATGGGAACGTTAATGACGATGTCATCGCTCCCCGCTGCGATGGGAGAGCCGTTTACAGAGATGCTGTACACCCTCTCTTTGTGGCGAGGAACTCTCACAGCCGGAGTCTTGGGAAGTCTGTAGACATGCACGAGCCCATTTACATGAGCATCAAAGTCCTGGGATCTGATCCGACACGTCTATGTACATTCTGAAATACAATATTCAAAAATCCGTATCTACATTTACCAGTCCATTGTCAGATTTACTTAGGAGGACTTACACGTGTGATGACATCACTTCCTGTTATTACTGTTACCATCAGGCTGTGTTGAACATGGCAGAGCCTGCGATCTTAGCGTTAGCCGCTAATGTGGAGCCTGCGGTCTCAGCGTTAGCCGCTAATGTGGAGCCTGCGGTCTCAGCGTTAGCCGCTAATGTGGAGCATGCGGTCTCAGCGTTAGCTGCTAATGTGGAGCCTGCGGTCTTAGCGTTAGCCGCTAATGTGGAGCATGCGGTCTCAGCGTTAGCCGCTAATGTGGAGCATGCGGTCTCAGCGTTAGCCGCTAATGTGGAGCATGCGGTCTCAGCGTTAGCCGCTAATGTGGAGCATGCGGTCTCAGCGTTAGCCGCTAATGTGGAGCATGCGGTCTCAGCGTTAGCCGCTAATGTGGAGCCTGCGGTCTCAGCGTTAGCCGCTAATGTGGAGCCTGCGGTCTCAGCGTTAGCCGCTAATGTGGAGCCTGCGGTCTTAGCGTTAGCTGCTAATGTGGAGCATGCGGTCTCAGCGTTAGCCGCTAATGTGGAGCATGCGGTCTCAGCGTTAGCCGCTAATGTGGAGCATGCGGTCTCAGCGTTAGCCGCTAATGTGGAGCCTGCGGTCTCAGCGTTAGCCGCTAATGTGGAGCCTGCGGTCTCAGCGTTAGCCGCTAATGTGGAGCCTGCGGTCTCAGCGTTAGCCGCTAATGTGGAGCCTGCGGTCTCAGCGTTAGCCGCTAATGTGGAGCCTGCGGTCTCAGCGTTAGCCGCTAATGTGGAGCATGCGGTCTCAGCGTTAGCCGCTAATGTGGAGCCTGCGGTCTCAGCGTTAGCCGCTAATGTGGAGCCTGCGGTCTCAGCGTTAGCCGCTAATGTGGAGCATGCGGTCTCAGCGTTAGCCTCTAATGTGGAGGCTGCGGTCTTAGCGTTAGCCGCTAATGTGGAGCCTGCGGTCTTAGCGTTAGCCGCTAATGTGGAGCCTGCGGTCTCAGCGTTAGCCGCTAATGTGGAGCCTGCGGTCTCAGCGTAAGCCGCTAATGTGGAGGCTGCGGTCTTAGCGTTAGCCGCTAATGTGGAGCCTGCGGTCTTAGCGTTAGCCGCTAATGTGGAGCCTGAGGTCTTAGCGTTAGCCGCTAATGTGGAGCCTGCGGTCTTAGCGTTAGCCGCTAATGTGGAGCCTGCGGTCTTAGCGTTAGCCGCTAATGTGGAGTAATTCAGACCAGATCTGAACATCCTAGTCCTGCAGCACCTGGTCTGATGTAGTCTCAGCAGTGGATTCGCTCCTCAGCGGCGCCAGGCTGCGTCTCTAAACATTTACAACATTTCCGTGGGATAGGAACATACAGTATGAATCAGTGTAAATCCCGCCCCCTCCTAGTTTAGTTCGGGTTAAAAAGCCAACTTATTGATTAGTTCGGGTTCACTAACTTACCCTGCATCCCACCAACCAACCTGATGTACCGGAGACCACGCGTGTTATATGTGCGGTCTAGCATCTGATTGGTTAGTCATGTGTTTGGTTGAAGAGGCTGACCCGGTACCATGGTGGGGCTCAAGGTTTGGCTTACCTCGGGTCAAAGCGTGGGGTGATGAGGGGAGTCGCTCCCATCATCAGGGACGAGTCCAGCATGGTCCTGGCAGGAGTGACCAAAGGCTTCCTGCTGGACCTGAATCCAGACACACATGTCAGCACCCCCATCATCGGCCCAGCACACTCCAGGACGACAGAACCAGGACAGAACTCACCGTCTGATGCCGGTGCTCTGCTTGCTGCTTGTCAGCGCCTTGGCCCGTTTGGATGTGGTCGGAGGTTTTTTGGTGGCTCTGGTCTGAATGGACAAACACACAGAAATCAGCCCCTCCCCCCGACATGGTGGATCTCTGAGGGGGAATGAGTCGGTTTTTACCCTGTGGGTCGTACTCGGGGTGTTCTCGGCCTCCGAGCTGAATTTGGATCCAGCTTTCTTCTTCGCTGCTGTGAGTTGAGCAGAACAGAGTCTGTGATTCTTTTCAGAGAACATGAAGAAGAAACTGCCTGAACTTACTTTTCTTGACAGATTTCAGGAGGACGGTGTGGTCTTCAGTGACGACGTTGTCGACGGCGGCCGCCTCCTCTTCTCTCTGGTAGCAGAAGTTAATGTTTAACAGAGCAGAGACAACCTGAAGCTGGAGGCACACCGAAGGTCAGCTCACCTTCACGCTGTCCACCTCAGGAATCTTCGGTTTGTCCACCTCTGCCGAGACAGGAAGATGATTTCAGGACAAACACAAAACTCTCTGATCATTAACCCCTAAAACGCCAAGACATTTTTATTTTCTTTTATATAAAAATGATCACAGACCAACAGTGACCAAACCTTTTCTCATCTCATCGTTCTCTCAAGTCTTGGCTTTCAGGAGAAAAAATATTGTTATTGAAACAAACACACAACAGAAACTATTTCCATGTTTCCACTTTTTCCTCATTTCCAGTTATTCCTGCTACTATTTACCTGCTATCCTCACTAAACCAACTCCAGTTCAGCTGCTTTGTGGCGCCACCGTGCATCAGAAACGTCTTCTTGGCTTTATTCCAGCCATAGAGGAGCATTATTTTTCTTCTTTTCACACACACACATAGAACTTTCTGCTCACTGGTTGATCTTTGGCTGCTCCTGATTGGACGTTACCGTCAATCTAAGCTCTCTGATTGGTGGAAAGTCTGACAGGAAGTGGCTTCATCGTCATGTCCAGGTCTAAATAGAGGTCTCTTAGCAACATAGTAGTGATGGTGATGTTTTTATGGTGAAATGTGATAAATAATGCTGTTATCATGGATCATTGTGGATTTACCAGATAGAGTCTCTGAATAAAACTACATTTAGTGGCTGGATTGTAAACCTCCTGGACGGGATAGAAATGCTGGAAAACTTCTGTAGCTCAGCTAAAGGGTTAAATATCCATAACATTTACCCCACAGAGAAACACACCACCGCTCCTGGTGGAGGAGGAGGACCTTGGGGAGATCTGCTGGAGGTTTAAGGGTTGAATTATTTCTTTTTTTAAACAAACTGTACAGAATCTGTTGTTTGCTCATCTTGTGCTAGTGTGTTTGTTGACTCACTGATGTTCTCCAACCAGATCATCTGCTTCACAGCTCTGGGTAGTTTGATAAGAGCCATTTCGTAGCCATTGTCTATGTCCGCCAGCATCTGGTTGATCTTCCCTTTGAGCTGGTTGACTCTGCTCTGCACTGTTCAGGAAGAAGAGCCACAGATTACATCCTCCTCAAACACCATACACACACATGCAGGCAAGTTAAAAAAGATAATCATGAGAATAATCTGCATGTAATTCATGATGTCGTTATTCATAATCATTTAAAACAACATATCATGCACAACAGTAAAATACCACGAAAAAAAGGGAAATTCTGAGCCAGAGAAAAACATTATGGACCGACAATCTATAGCCTCAGTAACAATGTATGTGTACACATACACACACACATACACACACAAGTAAAATACATCATTTATTAGGAGCAGAATTGTTAATCAGTCCACGGGGATCTTAACCCAGCGACTCTTCTTCTGTTGTTCCGACACATTTTTGTAACCTGGCTGCAGTTAATGAAAAGTATTTCCTGGACGCACCTTTATTAATTACAGTGTAAATGACATCTGAAAACGTTATAAAGGCTGTTTGGCTCATCCTGACACCACAGCAACTCATCCAGCTCAGATTCATCCTAACAGCGAGGTCTGAAGGGCTTCGCTCCTTCTGCTGCTAACAGCTAACATGCTTGTAAATTTAGATGAAAACTCATTTCGTTTTCCCTTTTCATTTTTATAGAAATTATAGCTGCAGTATATTGTAGGAGTCATTTTACTCTTTAAAGTGTGGACGTAGTCTGATACCTAAAGTATAAATAGTCCTTATTTCTGACAGTTTTTGTTTGTTTTTACCTTCAATGTCGAAATCTTCCAGAAAAACTTCCAGTTTCACCCACTTCGTGTTGTTCTTCCGCTGTTTCGTGGTCCTCTTCCTGGGTGCCATGTCTGCAGGTCAAACGTTTTCACACAACATGAAACATAAAACAATACTTTCATTTAACAGCTCGTTTCATCAACTAAGCTGCAGCTGCGGACGTTGCCAGCTTACAG
Source organism: Melanotaenia boesemani (assembly GCF_017639745.1). Lineage (NCBI taxonomy): Eukaryota > Metazoa > Chordata > Actinopteri > Atheriniformes > Melanotaeniidae > Melanotaenia > Melanotaenia boesemani. Next base: position 33,563,418 of record NC_055698.1, on the reverse strand, counting down.
TCGCTGCTAGCTTGCTAGTTAGCATCGTCACGAGCTTGTCCCGCGGTTTTATTGATCAGCCGCTCAGTTCATCATAAACCACATCGGATCATTAATTTGTCCGTATTTTAACGGGTTTAATATCATATTTAATACCTGATGTGATGACTCTTCCTCTTTGTCCTAGTGACTCTCCCTCCTTCACAAAGTCGTTTTCAAATATCTGCGCGAGGGGAAGACGTATCAACTCAGCCAATGAAGACGCACGTTTGCTGTGCGTCACCAGAAAACAGTGCGTATGGGATGATGCATTCTCAGACAACTGGGTTTTCTTCTTTGTAAGTATCTTACAGGAATAATAATAATAATAATAATAATAATAATAATAATAATAATAATAATAATAATAATAATAATAATAATAATAATAATAATAACAATAATAATAATAATAATAAAAACTAATCACAAAAATAATTAAAAAACAGATAATTAAATTTCTAACTTTCTCAGACCAGAAGCAAAATGTTACGCCCCGCCCCCTAAAGAGACCGCTTACTGTAAATGCAGAAATGTTCTTTTTGTATTTCTCATCAAATGGGGCATCGTGCGCAAACTTTTCTCTCACTTAATTTTATCTTGTGATTAATTATTGTCGTACATGACTATGTTTGTTGTTAATAATAAACTAAACTAAGCATTTCTTTATCTGCGCATCGAGCGCGGCCTGTGGAAGTTTAAATTGACCTGAAGAATTTTAAACTCCATTTTTCGAGGTACCCCGAAGGCAGCATCCGTCAGTGTTTACATCAGAAGACCGGAAGGGGGTTTGAGCAACATGGCAGAAAAGTGTTTCAGCGTGGAGATTCAACTGGAGCGGATGAAAAACGATTTAAAGCCGCATTTTGGCCCAAACTGAAGGAGGATAAGAACAGAGAGACCCTGACCCAGAGGCTGCTGCTCTCTGACACCCACCAGAGATGTCCAAACCGGCTGTTACCTCCCTCCAGCAGGCTCTGAGAAGAGGCTTCGTGACTCTGGACAACAATCAGGCGGTTTGGAGGAGCGGGATAGCGGAGTGCAGCCCGCTGCTGGAGTCTCTGAAGAACCTGGCGGAGCAGATGAGAGCCCTCTCCAGCGTCCGGATCTCCAGCACGCCGCTCAAAGACTTCCCGGAGCTGCAGGAACGGCTTCAATTCAAGCTGCTGCAGGCCGCAGACACAGTGCTGGGGAAACTCAGCGAGAAGATGTGAGAAACGCACACACACTCACACACCTGCTCACACAGTCACACGCTGGAAGATGGATGGATGCTTTATTGATCATGTGAGGGAAATATTCCTTTTACAGCAGCTATCACATTAAGATACATAAAGAACAGGCATGTAAGGAAGATAGTTTATTTTATCACGTGACACAACCACAGCACACCTACTGGCTGACACACAATCTTTTATTCAGTACACCTGCAGGTCACATGATCAGGTAGATCACATGATCAGCACATGCCATCATGAACAAAGCTAAACATTCTCAGGGGCATTATATAAATAATAAATAAAAATGAGAGCACATCTCTCAATAACAGAGTAAACACAGCGAAATAAAAGATAAACTCAATATATATAGTAAAGAAGCCTCAAAACACACAAATAAATAAAACACCTCTACACACAGACTAGAACCATGGTGGTGGATGGTGTGTGTGTTTGGGTGAATGCAAAGAGGATGATCAGCGCTCACATGGAGGAGTTATTGATCGGGGTTATTGTGAAAGGAAGGAAGGATTCCTGAACCTCCTGACGGTGACTGTGGATGATGTGGGGAGTCGTCCATAATGGAGACCTGCTGGTTCAGGGACCTCCTGTCTCTGACTGTCTCCAGGTTGTATCCATTGATCTTACCAGCCTTATGGATCAACTTATTGATCCTGCTGCTTCCCTGGAGCTGATGCTGCTCCCCAGCACACCCCAGCATGGCCACCACCGACTGGAAGAACATCTCCAGCAGTTTGCTGCAGACATTGAAGGATGTGAGTTCTCAGGAAGGAGAGCACACAGCAGCTGTGCTGATCCTCCGGTCAAGGCCGCTGTCCACGTCCACCCCCAAGTATTTATAGCTGTCCACAACCTCCACCTCCTCACCAGGATCCTGATGGTCTGGTTTCCAAGCATCTCCTTCGTCTTCTTCACATTCAGAAAGAGAAGTTCCTGCTGGTGTTCCTCCTCCAGTCCATCTCTGATCCATCCGACCGCCGCAGAGTCTTTCTGCAGGTGGAACGAGTCAGAGGTGTGTTTAAAGTCGGGGGTGTGTTTAAAGTCGGAGGTGTGTTTAAAGTCGGAGGTGTGTTTAAAGTCGGAGGTGTGTTTAAGGTCGGAGGTGTGTTTAAAGTCGGAGGTGTGTTTAAGGTCGGAGGTGTGTTTAAAGTCGGAGGTGTGTTTAAAGTCGGGGGTGTGTTTAAAGTCGGAGGTGTGTTTAAGGTCGGCGTGTGTTTAAAGTCGGCGTGTGTTTAAAGTCCGGGGTGTGTTTAAAGTCGGAGGTGTGTTTAAAGTCGGAGGTGTGTTTAAAGTCGGAGGTGTGTTTAAAGTCGGAGGTGTGTTTAAGGTCGGGGGTGTGTTTAAAGTCGGGGGTGTGTTTAAGGTCGGAGGTGTGTTTAAGGTCGGAGGTGTGTTTAAAGTCGGCGTGTGTTTAAAGTCGGGGGTGTGTTTAAGGTCGGAGGTGTGTTTAAGGTCGGGGGTGTGTTTAAAGTCGGAGGTGTGTTTAAGGTCGGAGGTGTGTTTAAAGTCGGCGTGTGTTTAAAGTCGGAGGTGTGTTTAAGGTCGGGGGTGTGTTTAAAGTCCGGGGTGTGTTTAAGGTCGGCGTGTGTTTAAAGTCGGAGGCGTGTTTAAAGTCCGGGGTGTGTTTAAGGTCGGAGGTGTGTTTAAGGTCGGGGGTGTGTTTAAAGTCGGAGGTGTGTTTAAGGTCGGAGGTGTGTTTAAAGTCGGCGTGTGTTTAAAGTCGGAGGTGTGTTTAAGGTCGGCGTGTTTTTAAAGTCGGGGGTGTGTTTAAGGTCGGAGGTGTGTTTAAAGTCGGGGGTGTGTTTAAAGTCGGCGTGTGTTTAAAGTCGGGGGTGTGTTTAAGGTCGGAGGTGTGTTTAAAGTCGGGGGTGTGTTTAAAGTCGGCGTGTGTTTAAAGTCGGGGGTGTGTTTAAGGTCGGGGGTGTGTTTAAGGTCGGAGGTGTGTTTAAGGCGGGGGTGTGTTTAAAGTCGGGGGTGTGTTTAAAGTCGGCGTGTGTTTAAAGTCGGGGTGTGTTTAAGGTCGGAGGTGTGTTTAAGGTCGGGGGTGTGTTTAAGGTCGGGGGTGTGTTTAAGGTCGGAGGTGTGTTTAAGGTCGGAGGTGTGTTTAAGGTCGGGGGTGTGTTTAAGGTCGGGGGTGTGTTTAAGGTCGGAGGTGTGTTTAAGGTCGGAGGTGTGTTTAAGGTCGGAGGTGTGTTTAAGGTCGGGGGTGTGTTTAAGGTCGGGGGTGTGTTTAAGGTCGGAGGTGTGTTTAAGGTCGGAGGTGTGTTTAAAGTCGGAGGTGTGTTTAAGGTCGGCGTGTGTTTAAAGTCGGAGGTGTGTTTAAGGTCGGAGGTGTGTTTAAAGTCGGGGTGTGTTTAAGGTCGGGGGTGTGTTTAAGGTCGGGGGTGTGTTTAAGGTCGGAGGTGTGTTTAAAGTCGTGGGTGTGTTTAAGGTCGTGGGTGTGTTTAAGGTAGGGGGTGTGTTTAAGGTCGGGGGTGTGTTTAAGGTCGGAGGTGTGTTTAAGGTCGGAGGTGTGTTTAAAGTCGGAGGTGTGTTTAAGGTCGGAGGTGTGTTTAAGGTTGGAGGTGTGTTTAAAGTCGGGGGTGTGTTTAAGGTCGGCGTGTGTTTAAAGTGGGGGGTGTGTTTAAGGTCGGAGGTGTGTTTAATGTCGGAGGTGTGTTTAAAGTCGGGGGTGTGTTTAAAGTCGGCGTGTGTTTAAAGTCGGGGTGTGTTTAAGGTCGGGGGTGTGTTTAAGGTCGGGGGGGTGTTTAATGTCGGAGGTGTGTTTAAAGTCGGAGGTGTGTTTAAGGTCGGAGGTGTGTTTAAGGTCGGAGGTGTGTTTAAGGTCGGAGGTGTGTTTAAGGTCGGGGGGGTGTTTAAGGTCGGAGGTGTGTTTAAAGTCGTGGGTGTGTTTAATGTCGGTGGTGTCTTTAAAGTCGGAGGTGTGTTTAAGGTCGGAGGTGTGTTTAAGGTCGGAGGTGTGTTTAAGGTCGGGGGTGTGTTTAAGGTCGGAGGTGTGTTTAAGGCGGGGGTGTGTTTAAGGTCGGAGGTGTGTTTAAGGTCGGCGTGTGTTTAAAGTCGGAGGTGTGTTTAATGTCGGTGGTGTGTTTAAAGTCGGAGGTGTGTTTAAGGTCGGAGGTGTGTTTAAGGTCGGAGGTGTGTTTAAAGTCGGGGTGTGTTTAAAGTCGGGGTGTGTTTAAGGTCGAGGGTGTGTTTAAGGTCGGGGGTGTGTTTAACGTCGGAGGTGTGTTTAAGGTCGGGGGTGTGTTTAAAGTCGGGGTGTGTTTAAGGTCGGAGGTGTGTTTAATGTCGGAGGTGTGTTTAAGGTCGGAGGTGTGTTTAAAGTCGGAGGTGTGTTTAATGTCGGAGGTGTGTTTAAGGTCGGAGGTGTGTTTAAGGTCGGAGGTGTGTTTAAAGTCGGAGGTGTGTTTAAGGTCGGAGGTGTGTTTAAGGTTGGAGGTGTGTTTAAAGTCGGGGGTGTGTTTAAGGTCGGCGTGTGTTTAAATTGGGGGGTGTGTTTAAGGTCGGAGGTGTGTTTAATGTCGGAGGTGTGTTTAAAGTCGGGGGTGTGTTTAAAGTCGGCGTGTGTTTAAAGTCGGGGTGTGTTTAAGGTCGGGGGTGTGTTTAAGGTCGGGGGGGTGTTTAATGTCGGAGGTGTGTTTAAAGTCGGAGGTGTGTTTAAGGTCGGAGGTGTGTTTAAGGTCGGAGGGTTGTTTAAGGTCGGAGGTGTGTTTAAGGTCGGGGGGGTGTTTAAGGTCGGAGGTGTGTTTAAAGTCGTGGGTGTGTTTAATGTCGGTGGTGTCTTTAAAGTCGGAGGTGTGTTTAAGGTCGGAGGTGTGTTTAAGGTCGGAGGTGTGTTTAAGGTCGGGGGTGTGTTTAAGGTCGGAGGTGTGTTTAAGGCGGGGGTGTGTTTAAGGTCGGAGGTGTGTTTAAGGTCGGCGTGTGTTTAAAGTCGGAGGTGTGTTTAATGTCGGTGGTGTGTTTAAAGTCGGAGGTGTGTTTAAGGTCGGAGGTGTGTTTAAGGTCGGAGGTGTGTTTAAAGTCGGGGTGTGTTTAAAGTCGGGGTGTGTTTAAGGTCGAGGGTGTGTTTAAGGTCGGGGGTGTGTTTAACGTCGGAGGTGTGTTTAAGGTCGGGGGTGTGTTTAAAGTCGGGGTGTGTTTAAGGTCGGAGGTGTGTTTAATGTCGGAGGTGTGTTTAAGGTCGGAGGTGTGTTTAAAGTCGGAGGTGTGTTTAATGTCGGAGGTGTGTTTAAGGTCGGAGGTGTGTTTAAGGTCGGAGGTGTGTTTAAGGTCGGAGGTGTGTTTAAGGTGGGAGGTGTGTTTAAGGTCGGAGGTGTGTTTAAGGTCGGAGGTGTGTTTAAGGTCGGAGGTGTGTTTTAGGTCGGAGGTGTGTTTAAGGTCGGAGGGGTGTTTAATGTCGGAGGTGTGTTTAATGTCGGAGGTGTGTTTAAGGTCGGAGGTGTGTTTAAAGTCGGGGTGTGTTTAAAGTCGGAGGTGTGTTTAAAGTCGGGGTGTGTTTAAAGTCGGGGTGTGTTTAAAGTCGGAGGTGTGTTTAAGGTCGGAGGTGTGTTTAAAGTCGGAGGTGTGTTTAAGGTCGGGGGTGTGTTTAAAGTCGGAGGTGTGTTTAAGGTCGGAGGTGTGTGTAAAGTCGGCGTGTGTTTAAAGTCGGGGGTGTGTTTAAAGTCGGGGGTGTGTTTAAGGTCGGCGTGTGTTTAAAGTCGGCGTGTGTTTAAAGTCGGTGGTGTGTTTAAGGTCGGGGGTGTGTTTAAGGTCGGAGGTGTGTTTAATGTCGGAGGTGTGTTTAATGTCGGAGGTGTGTTTAAGGTCGGGGGTGTGTTTAAGGTCGGAGGTGTGTTTAAAGTCGGAGGTGTGTTTAAGGTCGGAGGTGTGTTTAAAGTCGGAGGTGTGTTTAAAGTCGGAGGTGTGTTTAAGGTCGGCGTGTGTTTAAGGTCGGAGGTGTGTTTAAGGTCGGAGGTGTGTGTAAAGTCGGCGTGTGTTTAAAGTCGGAGGTGTGTTTAAGGTCGGGGGTGTGTTTAAGGTCGGAGGTGTGTTTAAAGTCGGAGGTGTGTTTAAGGTCGGAGGTGTGTTTAAAGTCGGAGGTGTGTTTAAAGTCGGAGGTGTGTTTAAGGTCGGAGGTGTGTTTAAGGTCGGAGGTGTGTTTAAGGTCGGAGGTGTGTGTAAAGTCGGCGTGTGTTTAAAGTCGGGGGTGTGTTTAAAGTCGGGGGTGTGTTTAAGGTCGGCGTGTGTTTAAAGTCGGCGTGTGTTTAAAGTCGGAGGTGTGTTTAAGGTCGGGGGTGTGTTTAAGGTCGGAGGTGTGTTTAAAGTCGGAGGTGTGTTTAAGGTCGGAGGTGTGTTTAAAGTCGGAGGTGTGTTTAAGGTCGGAGGTGTGTTTAAGGTCGGAGGTGTGTGTAAGGTCGGCGTGTGTTTAAAATCGGGGGTGTGTTTAAAGTCGGGGGTGTGTTTAAGGTCGGCGTGTGTTTAAAGTCGGCGTGTGTTTAAAGTCGGAGGTGTGTTTAAGGTCGGGGGTGTGTTTAAGGTCGGAGGTGTGTTTAAAGTCGGAGGTGTGTTTAAGGTCGGAGGTGTGTTTAAAGTCGGAGGTGTGTTTAAAGTCGGAGGTGTGTTTAAGGTCGGAGGTGTGTTTAAGGTCGGAGGTGTGTTTAAGGTCGGAGGTGTGTGTAAAGTCGGCGTGTGTTTAAAGTCGGGGGTGTGTTTAAAGTCGGGGGTGTGTTTAAGGTCGGCGTGTGTTTAAAGTCGGCGTGTGTTTAAAGTCGGAGGTGTGTTTAAGGTCGGGGGTGTGTTTAAGGTCGGAGGTGTGTTTAAGGTCGGAGGTGTGTTTAAGGCGGGGGTGTGTTTAAAGTCGGGGGTGTGTTTAAAGTCGGCGTGTGTTTAAAGTCGGGGTGTGTTTAAGGTCGGAGGTGTGTTTAAAGTCGTGGGTGTGTTTAAGGTCGGAGGTGTGTTTAAGGTCGGGGGTGTGTTTAAAGTCGGAGGTGTGTTTAAGGTAGGGGGTGTGTTTAAGGTCGGGGGTGTGTTTAAGGTCGGGGGTGTGTTTAATGTCGGAGGTGTGTTTAAAGTCGGAGGTGTGTTTAAGGTCGGAGGTGTGTTTAAGGTCGGAGGTGTGTTTAAAGTCGGAGGTGTGTTTAAGGTCGGAGGTGTGTTTAAGGTCGGAGGTGTGTTTAAAGTCGGGGGTGTGTTTAAGGTCGGAGGTGTGTTTAAAGTCGGAGGTGTGTTTAAGGTCGGAGGTGTGTTTAAGGTCGGAGGTGTGTTTAAAGTCGGGGGTGTGTTTAAGGTCGGCGTGTGTTTAAAGTGGGGGGTGTGTTTAAGGTCGGAGGTGTGTTTAATGTCGGAGGTGTGTTTAAAGTCGGGGGTGTGTTTAAAGTCGGCGTGTGTTTAAAGTCGGGGTGTGTTTAAGGTCGGGGGTGTGTTTAAGGTCGGGGGGGTGTTTAATGTCGGAGGTGTGTTTAAAGTCGGAGGTGTGTTTAAGGTCGGAGGTGTGTTTAAGGTCGGAGGTGTGTTTAAGGTCGGGGGTGTGTTTAAGGTCGGGGGGGTGTTTAAGGTCGGAGGTGTGTTTAAAGTCGTGGGTGTGTTTAATGTCGGTGGTGTGTTTAAAGTCGGAGGTGTGTTTAAGGTCGGAGGTGTGTTTAAGGTCGGAGGTGTGTTTAAGGTCGGGGGTGTGTTTAAGGTCGGAGGTGTGTTTAAGGCGGGGGTGTGTTTATGGTCGGGGTGTGTTTAAGGTCGGAGGTGTGTTTAAGGTCGGCGTGTGTTTAAAGTCGGAGGTGTGTTTAATGTCGGTGGTGTGTTTAAAGTCGGAGGTGTGTTTAAGGTCGGAGGTGTGTTTAAGGTCGGAGGTGTGTTTAAAGTCGGGGTGTGTTTAAAGTCGGGGTGTGTTTAAGGTCGAGGGTGTGTTTAAGGTCGGGGGTGTGTTTAACGTCGGAGGTGTGTTTAAGGTCGGGGGTGTGTTTAAAGTCGGGGTGTGTTTAAGGTCGGAGGTGTGTTTAAGGTCGGAGGTGTGTTTAAGGTCGGAGGTGTGTTTAAAGTCGGAGGTGTGTTTAATGTCGGAGGTGTGTTTAAGGTCGGAGGTGTGTTTAAGGTCGGAGGTGTGTTTAAAGTCGGAGGTGTGTTTAAGGTCGGAGGTGTGTTTAAGGTCGGAGGTGTGTTTAAAGTCGGGGGTGTGTTTAAGGTCGGCGTGTGTTTAAATTGGGGGGTGTGTTTAAGGTCGGAGGTGTGTTTAATGTCGGAGGTGTGTTTAAAGTCGGGGGTGTGTTTAAAGTCGGCGTGTGTTTAAAGTCGGGGTGTGTTTAAGGTCGGGGGTGTGTTTAAGGTCGGGGGGGTGTTTAATGTCGGAGGTGTGTTTAAAGTCGGAGGTGTGTTTAAGGTCGGAGGTGTGTTTAAGGTCGGAGGTGTGTTTAAGGTCGGAGGTGTGTTTAAGGTCGGGGGGGTGTTTAAGGTCGGAGGTGTGTTTAAAGTCGTGGGTGTGTTTAATGTCGGTGGTGTCTTTAAAGTCGGAGGTGTGTTTAAGGTCGGAGGTGTGTTTAAGGTCGGAGGTGTGTTTAAGGTCGGGGGTGTGTTTAAGGTCGGAGGTGTGTTTAAGGCGGGGGTGTGTTTAAGGTCGGAGGTGTGTTTAAGGTCGGCGTGTGTTTAAAGTCGGAGGTGTGTTTAATGTCGGTGGTGTGTTTAAAGTCGGAGGTGTGTTTAAGGTCGGAGGTGTGTTTAAGGTCGGAGGTGTGTTTAAAGTCGGGGTGTGTTTAAAGTCGGGGTGTGTTTAAGGTCGAGGGTGTGTTTAAGGTCGGGGGTGTGTTTAACGTCGGAGGTGTGTTTAAGGTCGGGGGTGTGTTTAAAGTCGGGGTGTGTTTAAGGTCGGAGGTGTGTTTAATGTCGGAGGTGTGTTTAAGGTCGGAGGTGTGTTTAAAGTCGGAGGTGTGTTTAATGTCGGAGGTGTGTTTAAGGTCGGAGGTGTGTTTAAGGTCGGAGGTGTGTTTAAGGTCGGAGGTGTGTTTAAGGTGGGAGGTGTGTTTAAGGTCGGAGGTGTGTTTAAGGTCGGAGGTGTGTTTAAGGTCGGAGGTGTGTTTAAGGTCGGAGGTGTGTTTTAGGTCGGAGGTGTGTTTAAGGTCGGAGGTGTGTTTAATGTCGGAGGTGTGTTTAATGTCGGAGGTGTGTTTAAGGTCGGAGGTGTGTTTAAAGTCGGGGTGTGTTTAAAGTCGGAGGTGTGTTTAAAGTCGGGGTGTGTTTAAAGTCGGGGTGTGTTTAAAGTCGGAGGTGTGTTTAAGGTCGGAGGTGTGTTTAAAGTCGGAGGTGTGTTTAAGGTCGGGGGTGTGTTTAAAGTCGGAGGTGTGTTTAAGGTCGGAGGTGTGTGTAAAGTCGGCGTGTGTTTAAAGTCGGGGGTGTGTTTAAAGTCGGGGGTGTGTTTAAGGTCGGCGTGTGTTTAAAGTCGGCGTGTGTTTAAAGTCGGAGGTGTGTTTAAGGTCGGGGGTGTGTTTAAGGTCGGAGGTGTGTTTAATGTCGGAGGTGTGTTTAATGTCGGAGGTGTGTTTAAGGTCGGGGGTGTGTTTAAGGTCGGAGGTGTGTTTAAAGTCGGAGGTGTGTTTAAGGTCGGAGGTGTGTTTAAAGTCGGAGGTGTGTTTAAAGTCGGAGGTGTGTTTAAGGTCGGCGTGTGTTTAAGGTCGGAGGTGTGTTTAAGGTCGGAGGTGTGTGTAAAGTCGGCGTGTGTTTAAAGTCGGAGGTGTGTTTAAGGTCGGGGGTGTGTTTAAGGTCGGAGGTGTGTTTAAAGTCGGAGGTGTGTTTAAGGTCGGAGGTGTGTTTAAAGTCGGAGGTGTGTTTAAAGTCGGAGGTGTGTTTAAGGTCGGAGGTGTGTTTAAGGTCGGAGGTGTGTTTAAGGTCGGAGGTGTGTGTAAAGTCGGCGTGTGTTTAAAGTCGGGGGTGTGTTTAAAGTCGGGGGTGTGTTTAAGGTCGGCGTGTGTTTAAAGTCGGCGTGTGTTTAAAGTCGGAGGTGTGTTTAAGGTCGGGGGTGTGTTTAAGGTCGGAGGTGTGTTTAAAGTCGGAGGTGTGTTTAAGGTCGGAGGTGTGTTTAAAGTCGGAGGTGTGTTTAAGGTCGGAGGTGTGTTTAAGGTCGGAGGTGTGTGTAAGGTCGGCGTGTGTTTAAAATCGGGGGTGTGTTTAAAGTCGGGGGTGTGTTTAAGGTCGGCGTGTGTTTAAAGTCGGCGTGTGTTTAAAGTCGGAGGTGTGTTTAAGGTCGGGGGTGTGTTTAAGGTCGGAGGTGTGTTTAAGGTCGGAGGTGTGTTTAAAGTCGGAGGTGTGTTTAAAGTCGGAGGTGTGTTTAAGGTCGGAGGTGTGTTTAAGGTCGGAGGTGTGTTTAAGGTCGGAGGTGTGTGTAAAGTCGGCGTGTGTTTAAAGTCGGGGGTGTGTTTAAAGTCGGGGGTGTGTTTAAGGTCGGCGTGTGTTTAAAGTCGGCGTGTGTTTAAAGTCGGAGGTGTGTTTAAGGTCGGGGGTGTGTTTAAGGTCGGAGGTGTGTTTAAGGTCGGAGGTGTGTTTAAGGCGGGGGTGTGTTTAAAGTCGGGGGTGTGTTTAAAGTCGGCGTGTGTTTAAAGTCGGGGTGTGTTTAAGGTCGGAGGTGTGTTTAAAGTCGTGGGTGTGTTTAAGGTCGGGGGTGTGTTTAAGGTCGGGGGGGTGTTTAAGGTCGGGGGTGTGTTTAAAGTCGGAGGTGTGTTTAAGGTAGGGGGTGTGTTTAAGGTCGGGGGTGTGTTTAAGGTCGGGGGTGTGTTTAATGTCGGAGGTGTGTTTAAAGTCGGAGGTGTGTTTAAGGTCGGAGGTGTGTTTAAGGTCGGAGGTGTGTTTAAAGTCGGAGGTGTGTTTAAGGTCGGAGGTGTGTTTAAGGTCGGAGGTGTGTTTAAAGTCGGGGGTGTGTTTAAGGTCGGAGGTGTGTTTAAAGTCGGAGGTGTGTTTAAGGTCGGAGGTGTGTTTAAGGTCGGAGGTGTGTTTAAAGTCGGGGGTGTGTTTAAGGTCGGCGTGTGTTTAAAGTGGGGGGTGTGTTTAAGGTCGGAGGTGTGTTTAATGTCGGAGGTGTGTTTAAAGTCGGGGGTGTGTTTAAAGTCGGCGTGTGTTTAAAGTCGGGGTGTGTTTAAGGTCGGGGGTGTGTTTAAGGTCGGGGGGGTGTTTAATGTCGGAGGTGTGTTTAAAGTCGGAGGTGTGTTTAAGGTCGGAGGTGTGTTTAAGGTCGGAGGTGTGTTTAAGGTCGGAGGTGTGTTTAAGGTCGGGGGTGTGTTTAAGGTCGGGGGGTGTTTAAGGTCGGAGGTGTGTTTAAAGTCGTGGGTGTGTTTAATGTCGGTGGTGTGTTTAAAGTCGGAGGTGTGTTTAAGGTCGGAGGTGTGTTTAAGGTCGGAGGTGTGTTTAAGGTCGGGGGTGTGTTTAAGGTCGGAGGTGTGTTTAAGGCGGGGGTGTGTTTATGGTCGGGGTGTGTTTAAGGTCGGAGGTGTGTTTAAGGTCGGCGTGTGTTTAAAGTCGGAGGTGTGTTTAATGTCGGTGGTGTGTTTAAAGTCGGAGGTGTGTTTAAGGTCGGAGGTGTGTTTAAGGTCGGAGGTGTGTTTAAAGTCGGGGTGTGTTTAAAGTCGGGGTGTGTTTAAGGTCGAGGGTGTGTTTAAGGTCGGGGGTGTGTTTAACGTCGGAGGTGTGTTTAAGGTCGGGGGTGTGTTTAAAGTCGGGGTGTGTTTAAGGTCGGAGGTGTGTTTAATGTCGGAGGTGTGTTTAAGGTCGGAGGTGTGTTTAAAGTCGGAGGTGTGTTTAATGTCGGAGGTGTGTTTAAGGTCGGAGGTGTGTTTAAGGTCGGGGGTGTGTTTAAAGTCGGAGGTGTGTTTAAGGTCGGAGGTGTGTTTAAGGTCGGAGGTGTGTTTAAGTGGGAGGTGTGTTTAAGGTCGGAGTGTGTTTAAGGTCGGAGGGTGTGTTTAATGGTCGGAGGTGTGTTTAATGTCGGAGGTGTGTTTAAGTCGGAGGTGTGTTTAAAGTCGGGGTGTGTTTAAAGTCGGAGGTGTGTTTAAAGTCGGGGTGTGTTTAAGGTCGGGGGTGTGTTTAATGTCGGAGGTGTGTTTAAGGTCGGAGGTGTGTTTAAGGTCGGAGGTGTGTTTAAAGTCGGAGGTGTGTTTAAGGTCGGAGGTGTGTTTAAAGTCGGAGGTGTGTTTAAGGTCGGAGGTGTGTGTAAAGTCGGCGTGTGTTTAAAGTCGGGGGTGTGTTTAAAGTCGGGGTGTGTTTAAGGTCGGAGGTGTGTTTAAAGTCGGAGGTGTGTTTAAGGTCGGGGGTTGTGTTTTAAGGTCGGAGGTGTGTTTAAAGTCGGAGGTGTGTTTAAGGTCGGAGGTGTGTTTAAAGTCGTAGGTGTGTTTAAAGTCGGAGGTGTGTTTAAGTCGGAGGTGTGTTTAAGGTCGGAGGTGTGTTTAAGGTCGGAGGTGTGTGTAAAGTCGGCGTGTGTTTAAGTCGGGGGTGGTGTTTAAAGTCGGGGTGTGTGTTAAGGTCGGCGTGTCGTGTTAAAGTCGGCGTGTGTTTAAAGTCGGAGGTGTGTTTAAGGTCGGGGGTGTGTTTAAGGTCGGAGGTGTGTTTAAAGTCGGAGGTGTGGTTTAAGGTCGGAGGTGTGTTTAAAGTCGGAGGTGTGTTTTAAAGTCGGAGGTGTGTTTAAGTCGGCGGTGTGTTTAAGGTCGGAGGTGTGTTTAAGTCGGAGGTGTGTTTAAGGTCGGAGGTGTGTTTAAGGTGGGAGGTGTGTTTAAGGTCGGAGGTGTGTTTAAGGTCGGAGGTGTGTTTAAGGTCGGAGGTGTGTTTAAGGTCGGAGGTGTGTTTAAGGTCGGAGGTGTGTTTAATGTCGGAGGTGTGTTTAATGTCGGAGGTGTGTTTAAGGTCGGAGGTGTGTTTAAAGTCGGGGTGTGTTTAAAGTCGGAGGTGTGTTTAAAGTCGGGGTGTGTTTAAAGTCGGTGTGTTTAAAGTCGGAGGTTGTGTTAAGGTCGGAGGTGTGTTTAAAGTCGGAGGTGTGTTTAAGGTCGGAGGTGTGTTTAAAGTCGGAGGTGTGTTTAAGGTCGGAGGTGTGTTTAAAGTCGGGGGTGTGTTTAAAGTCGGGGGTGTGTTTAAGGTCGGCGTGTGTTTAAAGTCGGCGTGTGTTTAAAGTCGGAGGTGTGTTTAAGGTCGGGGGTGTGTTTTAAGGTCGGAGGTGTGTTTAATGTCGGAGGTGTGTTTAAGGTCGGAGGTGTGTTTAAGGTCGGGGTGTGTTTAAGGTCGGAGGTGTGTTTAAAGTCGGAGGTGTGTTTAAGGTCGGAGGTGTGTTTAAAGTCGGAGGTGTGTTAAAGTCGGAGGTGTGTTTAAGGTCGGCGTGTGTTTAAGGTCGAGGTGGTGTTTAAGGTCGGAGGTGTGTGTAAAGTCGGCGTGTGTTTAAAGTCGGGGTGTGTTTAAGGTCGGGGTGTGTTTAAGGTCGGAGGTGTGTTTAAAGTCGGAGGTGTGTTTAAGGTCGGAGTGTGTTTAAAGTCGGAGGTGTGTTTAAAGTCGGAGGTGTGTTTTAAGGTCGGAGGTGTGTTAAGGTCGGAGGTGTGTTTAAGGTCGGAGTGTGTGTAAAGTCGGCGTGTGTTTAAAGTCGGTTGGGGTGTGTTTAAAGTCGGGGTGTGTTTAAGGTC